>NC_135230.1:5669613-5765415 GCF_052324685.1 Brachyhypopomus gauderio | reverse complement strand
CTGAATGCCACGAAAACAGGCACAAGCATAGAGCAGCAATAACCAGTAAGACATAAACAATAAAGAGCAAAGGAGAGACGGGATAATGGTGTACACCTAAATGTACAGAAAGTGATAACGGAGAAGCGAAGAACGTTACCAATGGGCAGTGCCGACAAGGGGAACAAACACAAAGCACATGGTGCTTTACTCAGGCTAAAAACAGGTTCCTCATACATATAGGAACTAGTCATGTATGATGCAATTGAGTTTTGCCTGGGCCAAGACATTACAGGCATACAGCAGGCCTCTGAACTTGAACCTGTGAACCATTTCACCTGTGTGCTTAACTACTCAATATGTCATGTTTCCAGTTAGATTTGAGGGCTAAAATGATTCTGGGCCAGGCCAAAAACAGATTTCTCTTATGATGCATGTGTTATTTGTCTGGCCCGACACCTTATAGGCATACAGCACACCTCTGAAATTGCCCCTCTGAACCATTTCAGTGCGCTCTCTGTGCGCTTAACTACTCAATATGCAGTGTTTCCAGTTAGATTTGAGGTAAAAAATGATGTTGGATCAGGCTAAAATCAGGTTCCTCTTTTAGGGAGTGACCTGTCTTCATGATGCATGTGTTATTTCTCTGGCCCACCATCAATAAGGCTTTCAATAAGCCTCTGAAACTGCACCTATGCGTTCACCTATGTGCCCACTGCTCAATATGCCATGTTGTGTGCTGGTATTTCTTCTTCCGATTATTTGTGTTCTAGAACAGCATTTCTGTGTTTTTAGTTTTCAAATCTAAGAATATGTTTCCTTACGTTAGAAATGCTGACGAATTCAATCATCATGTACAAATTGCATACAATTGAAACGACTTGAAATAGAAACCATTTTACAAATGAAATGCTTTCATTATATTTTTATTTTTTACATTCACAAAATCAGTATGGGAAACAATAACCTCTTAAATATTTGCTCCTACGCTCGTTTAATGTAACGTTTAATCTATCGCTTTTAAACAAAGTGCGCAGCAAACACGCATTGTGAACACACGCTTTTTGTAACCAACTTCAGCCGCCGAATACGGAGCTGCGAATAAGTAACCAAACGAATCACAAACTGCGAATAAGTAACCAACTTCAGCCTCGTACTTAGTTTTGTGGTAAATTGTGAGAAGGTTTTTTGGTTTTGTGTGGAGATAGCCTCGGTGATGTGAGCGTATTATGTCGCGTGAACAGAAAAATGGGTCGCGCGACTGATACTTCGTTCGCGCGGTGCACAGCGGACACATTTCCCAATACCGCGCGCACGCTGGAGCACTGCAACGCTGCAGGCTCGAGGCTGAAAACACACCCAGACACAAGCAGGCAAACCGTGACATATAAGACCAAGGACATGGGCGGAGTAGTCTAAAACCTACGGAGCCCTGGAGGGGTTACTAGGGAGAAAGCTACGGATGCCCGGAGAAAGCAAAATCTGTACACACGTTTTATAAATCCGTGCGTACGGTTTATAAATCCGTGCGTACGGTTTAGTAATCCGTGCGTACGGTTTAGTAATCCGTGCGTACGGTTTAGTAATCCATACGTACGGTTTATAAATCCGTGCGTACGGTTTAGTAATCCGTGCGTACGGTTTAGTAATCCGTGCGTACGGATTTTGCTCTTCAATTTTTTTTTTCACCAGTGACCCCTACGGGGCTCCATACACTCCCTCTCTGCTCCCATCACAGAAACATGACTAAAAATAATATTTGGAGATTTTTATAGAATACAACATGCTAGCCTTTATAAAACTACCTCAGTGCCTTCACACCTTCCCATTCAATAATTAATTCACAGAAATCTCACCCGAGTGTCTCGAGATTACAATGTGAACTCTTCAGTCCATCACAGAGCTGCTCCACTCCTGAATGGTCCAAGTTGTTGTTATTAAGTTCCAGTTGTTTCAATGAGTTTTCTGTTTGTAGAGCTGATTTGAGATATTCACAAGATGTTTTTGTCAGACTGCAGCCAGCTAGTCTGCAAAGAAGTAAATATAATACAGACAGCAGTTCAGACGAGGTGGAATCACAGAAATAGGATGATCATGTTTTTACATAAAATATAATAGTTAGAAACATATGAATAGGGAATATTGTCTTTGGTAGGGCTGAACGATTAATTGCATTTGCGATAATCTCATGATATTTTAAAACGCGATTCTCTAATCGCACAGGCTGCGATTTAAACTGGTCACGTGACTTGGGAGCGCGCCGAGCCGAGGACAAACGGAGCAAACCCGAGCAGGAGGATGGGAGGTGGAGAAGTGAAGTTAACACAGCGCACTTTAACTTGTTGCACAATGGCTTCAGGCTCGACAGAAGCTGACACAACTGAAAGGCTAATACTAAAGAGGGGCAGCACATCAGTTGTGTGAAATTACTTTGGCTTTAAAAAAGATGCTGCTTAACATCAGGTACCCTGCAAAACGTGCCTTGCTACTGTTGCTACGACGCAAGGTAACACTACAAACCTTCAGCATTTAAAAAAACACCACAAAGCCTCGTATGATATTTGCAAGGCTAAATGCCAACGACCAGTGCTGCATCTTCAAATACGCCAAGTACCAGCCGACAGGGATCACTGACCGAACTGTTTGAAAGTGTAACTCCTTATTGATATGATTTGAAGCAGCACGCTGAAATAACTCGGCCAGTAATGGAGTTCATAGCGAAAGACATGATGCCCGTTAAATATAGTGAACAAGCCCGGCTTCATGGCTTTATTAAACACACTAGATATTTACATTTACATTTATGGCATTTGGCTGACGCCCTTATCCAGAGCGACTTACATTTTTTATCTCATTTTTATACAAGTGAGCAATTGAGGGTTAAGGGCCTTGCTCAGGGGCACCTCAGTCATGGCCTCAGGTCTAGGAATCGAACCCACGACCCTCCGGTCACAAGACCAGTTCCCTAACCACCAGGCCATGACTGCCCTGGACATGCGCTACCAAATGCAGGGTTGCCAACTTTTCAAGATCGCTTGGAGTGAGATTTGAACCTGGAGGGGGTGGGGAGTGTAAATTGTTGACTGGGAGGTAGCGAACGTAAGTTGTTACCGGGGCGATGTAAAATGGACACAAATTAAGTATTATATCGCGATCGATTGATCGCCCGTGGTTGGCGCCAGAGCGAACTAGTAACTCATTGAATCATAGATATGGATCAGAGGTAAATAATCTAGATTTTTTTTTCGGCGTGAGAAATCGGATGTGTGGCGTGAGAGCATGTGAAGACGTTCAAATGCGTGTGTCTCACTCTCAATGCGTGAGAGTTGGCAACCCTGCAAATGCCCTCACGCACATATTTTAGCCAAGTTGTTATACGTGAGCTGTATAAAAAATCCCGAAACAGAGTTTCAGCTAAGCTGAAAACAATGGAAAAAAAATCGCATTTTAAATCGCAATCGCAATTTATAGATAAAAAATTGCAATTAGATTATTTTCCAAAATCGTTCAGCCCTAGTCTTTGGTAATACTGTCAAAGTGTCATGTACATATGAACCTTTCCATTCGAGAATGAATTCAGACATCTCACCTGAGTATCTCCAGTTTACAGTGTGAACTCTTCAGTCCATCACAGAGATGTTCCACTCCTGAATGGTCCAAGTTGTTGTTATTAAGTTCCAGTTGTTTCAATGAGTTTTTTGTTTGTAGAGCTGATTTGAGATATTCACAAGATGTTTTTGTCAGACTGCAGCCAGCTAGTCTGCAAAGAAGTAAATATAATACAGACAGCAGTTCAGACGAGGTGGAATCACAGAAATAGGATGATCATGTTTTTACATAAAATATAATAGTTAGAAACATATGAATAAGGAATATTGTCTTTGGTAATACTGTCAAAGTGTCATGTATCAGAGATGGGGACTCGAGTTTGGGACTCGGACTCGAGTCGCACTTAAGGGCGTACTCACACTAGGCACGGTTTGCTCGTTCCATGCTGGGGCCCAGTTATCCCCCCTCCCCACTCCCCCTCTGGCCTGCACTCACACTGGCTTCAGCAACCCGGCTTGAGCACGCTTACGTCATCACAACGTGACTTTATTTGGAATAAAAGCGCGCTCGCACAACACGATGGAGTTCACGATTCTCTTTTTATTGTATTTTTGGAGTCGTTTTGGGAGTGCAGAAACACGGTGCAAGCACAGATTTATCGATAATTTAACACAACGATTGTCTGCTAATCGCTTTGCCGCTATGACTGTTTAACGTGAGCGTCGCATCACTGACGTCATGTTTGAGTTCCAGCGAAATGAACCAATCACACGAGGCACCAAGTGGGCCCGGGCACGGATAGTGCTCACACTAGAAGCGAACCGTGCCCGAGTCCACATGAATCGTGCCCTGGCCCACCTCTTCAAGCGGGCCCGAGCACGGTTAACTGATCCGGGCCCGGATCACAGAGCCTAGTGTGAGTACGCCCTAAGTCGCATATACAGTGACTTCAGACTCGACTTAGACTTGCATTCAAAAGACTTGCAACTCGACTTGGACTCGTGATTTGAGACTCGTGAACAATCTTTTATTTGTAATGTTCTTTTGTGTTTCATTTGACAACCTTTTCTCCGCCTGTCCGTATGCTTTTTACTTCTTGCTGACGTTACATTTTCGGCGCGCGGACCCTCGCGCCGGTCGCGACGCGTCAAGTATTTCGCAAGTAACCGTTGCGTGCGACTCCACACACCTCAAGCGCACGCCGCAAAACATTGCGATCATGGCGGCGCTGTTGAGGACGCTCGCTTCTGTTCCACCATTCATAATAAGTTTTGGGTACAAAACAAGTACAAGTAGCAAATAGAAGAGCAGCAAACTGCAGCGTGTATGGCATAAAAATACAGGACGCTGGTTCCACCACATCTAATTTTATTCGCCACCTGAAAACCCAGCCGGAAAGGTTAGTCACTGCCTGAAAGGTTATTAACAATATTGGTATTGACTTGCCACCAGTGCATCAGTAGAGAGGGTGTTCAGTCATGGAGGCCTCATAATGCGCCCTCACCCAGCCAGGCTAAGTGCAAGTACCCTGTCACTCCTGATCTTTTAAAAATGTAATGCGTTAGTTGCATAAACATTTTCCTTGTATTGGACACTGAACGACACCTTGAAGTTCAAATAGATTGTGTTTGATCCAGTTCATTAGGAGACAAATAGTTGTTGCTTTTTATGTCAGAATCATTATTATTGTAAAATTTGAATTCTGTTTTTAATTTTTATTTTATAATCACTCATTTGGTTGCTATTTTCTTTATATGCACACCTTTCATATATATAGTTAAAAATGTGATTTTTTAATTTCACAGCCCTCCTTTATCTTTTAGAACAAAATATAGCAGATGTTCTACTGAAAGAAGTTTTGTAAGAAAAATACTTTTTGGAGAAAAATACTTTTTGGAGAAAAATACGGATACAAAATTTATCTGGAAAACATTTGTGTGTGCGTGTGCACTTTAAAAAATTGTATTTCTTCATTTACCAGTTTAAACTATTATACATCAGAAGTGTCATAACAGACCATTACAACTATACAGTGATTTGCGACTACAGTGTCACTCAAATATTTGGGACTTGACTTGGACTTGAGAACAAAGACTTGAGACTTGACTTGGACTTGAGATCAAAGACTTGAGACTTGACTTGGACTTGCAAAAAATGACTTGTGAGCATCTCTGTCATGTACAAGAATGAATTCAGACATCTCACCTGAGTATTTCCAGTTTACAGTGTGAATTCTTCAGTCCAACAGAGAGTTGCTCCACTCCTGAATCCTGCAGATTGCTGTTATTCAAGTCCAACTCCTTCACAGTGTTTTCTGTTTGTAGATGTGATGTGAGATATTCACAAGACTTCACTGTGAGATTACAGCCAGCTAATCTGTAAAGAAGTAAATACAGTACAGAGTGCAGTTCAGTCAGAGGATGTGGAATCACACAGTAGTTGTTTAAATATCAGAGGAGGAAACTATAATTTATGAGACAGTCAACAGTCTTTCTCTTTTATCAGAGTTTCTCTCTCTCTCTGTGTAACATTACTGTGATGGGCAGGGTGTGTGAACTAAAAGGAAGCGATCACGCCAAGTCTCAGGGAAAAAGGATGATTTAATAGAAAGTGCGCAAACCAAAAACCCGTGCAATATCTCCAAATTAAGGATATAATGACCAGCGGTCAACTGGTACAAAGACAAGACATATATAGGCAAACAAACGACCCTCAGGTGAGACGGATCACGGACTCCGCCCACCTGAGGGACGCACACGACGTCACAAAACAACAACAACAACAGCCGCTGTGGACGGAGGCGACCGGTAGGGGGCCGCCTCACCATGACAATTACATTTACTTCAGTAGTGATATATAGATCTATAGTGCTGCAGTGTTCAAAGTGATGACAGGCCTCTATTGTACCATCATCACCTGAATGGTCCCTCTAATGGTGCTATAGGCCCTATTATGGCTACTACTCCACAGTTAAACAGAATGAACTATAGTTAGTTATGCATGTTCTCTCAACCGTTGTTTCTGTTTTAAGAAACCTTTGACAACTGTTATCATGGTGTAAGTATTTGTATTTGCGTGTCCCAGATTCAGCCTCTGTCTTCCATAACAGCAGACTCGGCCTGTGTGCTGCAACCTGATCTGAAGCTGGAAGATGTTAAAAGAGGCCCTACATCACATATGCCAAAGACAAGGCCCGCGGGCCAGATCCGGCCCGTGAATTGATTATCTATGGCCCCCTGGATGATATTTAATTACTGTTAGAACCGGCCCGCAGGCCACAGCCGCCCGCTGGTGTTTTGCACGCACAAACACTACATTCCCCACAATGCAACGGTAGCCCGCGAAGTCACTGCAGCGCGCACAAGCGGCGAGGGTCAGCGCGGCGAAAATAACGTAATCACAGTGGCTCAGTTCATGCGCGAGCGTCTCGCGCGCTGTCGATTCGTGAGGTCGTGCATCTCTCGAATTTTGTACTTTGCGCGCGCCGCGCCTCAGCGCAATGAACAAATTCATGTTTGCAGGGTTCATACACCTTTACAAGGTGGAATTCAAGCACTTGTATGTCACTTTCAAGGTCCATTTCAATATTTTCCAGCACGTTAAACTTAATTAAGTTAAATATTTATACATATATTCGAAATGATTCGAAATAATTCGCTTTTTATTCACATTATTTAATGGTTGTTTATTTTCAACACGCCCAATATTAACGTCTTCACGTTCTGTCATATTTCGTCCTGGAATTACAAGAGGCTCGTATTTGTTAACGTAATAAAAGAGAACTGTTCAGTCAGATAGCTATTTGTTGTGAAACGAAGTAGTTACAATTTCAAGCATTTTCAAGTACTTTAGCTTAAATTCCAGCAATAAACCTTTATTACTTTATTCATGTTTGCTTGTTGAAAAATATTTTCACTTGAAATTACTGACAGATCCATAAGAAAATATTGCTTTATTCATTTAAGCATTAAATAATATACACTGTGTTAGGTCTTGGTTCAATAGGCTATGTGCAATCATTTTAATATGTTTTAATAAACATTGAACCAGTCTGGCCCTCAGCTTGTAGCAAATTTGTTTTTTTGGCCCTCGGTGTATTTGACTTTGACATCCCAGCCCTACATGGTCCCTCAGTCCCACAGTCCTCCAACATGTCCAGTGGTGTAGACGTGATGGTCCATGAGAGTCTTCCATGTTACTACACCTGAAGATTATGATGGTGACCTGGAAATCTGCGATGGTTTTTTCATTCAGTTCAAACTGTATTATACTGAACAGCCCCTCATGCAATACATGACCAACGTACCGCAGACCCCTCTAAAACACAGCGATTTCCACTTCCTGCTTTCCTGCTGTACAGACGCTTTTCTGCCAGCTCTGCCTGTCCTTTACTGTTTTTTTTTTCATTTATTTGAGTTATATCTACAAGTTAAGTTATTTTTACAAGTTAAAAGGATCCATTACTCATTACTTCACTTGGTAAGCTTTTTTACATTCATCTGTAAAGGATAATTTAGCATTTTTGACACTCCGACAGTCCGACACTGCGAGTGAACTGTTTTTTGCGCATCAACCTTGTGAGTTAGTGGTTTTTGTGCACCATTTTATCAGCAGCTGATATTGTTCCCAGCTGTGAAATACCTGCCAGAACTTTTTACTTGGATATTTGAGCCTTTTGTGCCCGGTTCTCTTGATATTGCCTTGATTATGGCTCATGCTTCCACATCATCTATTTGCTCTGAGTGTATCAAACTGTCTCAGAGGGTTGCGGAATGTCAGGAAAGAATCCATACCTTACACTCTATAAGAGAGGATGAAGAATATCTGGACTCGATTCTTGCCACGCAAACTGCTGATAAAACCGTCCCTGTGACTGGCAAAGAAAGAGACGTCTCTCTGCATTGTCGCTGGGATGTACTGGGGGCAAAGCCTAAGCTCATCTTGGCCTCAACTCCCAATCCTGTTAACAACAACAATGATAAGGGCTGGACTCTTGTTCGGGGGAAGGAACGTAGCAGAAACCAGCACAGCAGCGGCGGCAAGCAGCAATCTTCAGAACAGAACATTCTTCTCGATAACAGATATGAAGTTCTCACCTCAACAGAAGTAGCAGAAACTGAGCAGTCTCATCACAACATACTGCCTCCCTCTCCAGGACATCAAGGACATCAAACACACCCCAATCAACATCACAGATCCAACTCCAGTCTGGCTGCTAAGCATGCAAATAACTCTGGCCATTCGCGGACCAACCACCAGGCTGCCAACTGTTTTAGCCAGCAGCATGCTAACAAGCATGCTAAGAGTCGTCCCAATCACCAGCTTGCAATCCGTGCCAATCGACGGCTAACTAATAAGCATGCTAATAGGGTTAGCCATCGGGGTGGTAAGTGATACCCATGATTCCACGCATATTGCATGACCATCCAGCTACAGAAAGACTGATGGTGCATGTCGGCTCTAGCGATGTTTACAAACAACAGTCTGAGATTCAGAAACAGGATTTTAACCATCTGCTTGACATTCTGGAGGTTTCCCGGTGTGAAGTGTTCATTTCTGGACCGATACCAACTGCACGTCGAGGCAGTGGTCACTTTACCAGACTGCTGGCTCTAAACAGCTGGCTCACTACAGCCTGTGCACATCGGAAGGTAAACTTCATTGACAATTTCAACATCTTTTGGAGGCGTCCTGAGCTTTTTAAACCTAATCAGCTTCACCCCAACAGGGCTGGGACTCAAATGCTTGTGGATAATCTAATGCAGGCGTACTCAACTAAATTTGTCCGCGGTCCAATTTTGGCAGATACCTGTGACCTGAGGTCCGGTGCGGCGGGGGGTGGCGAACGTAAGTTGTTGAGCGGGGGGGGGGGGGGGGGGGGGGACGGTGCGCAAACGGTGGAGGCGTTTATACTTTCGCGAGCGTCACTGCAGTGTTCTCCGAAACGATAGGCGTTTTGTCCGAAACGATATGTGGTAGAAACACCCCTCAAAACAGGGGAATGAACATTTACCTGACCAATTTTAATGTTGCTATATGTTTCAGGTTTGAAAAGTGCTGGAATTTAGGTTAAAGTACTTTAAAATGCTTGAAATTGTAACTACTTGGTTTCACTGACTGAATAGTTCTCTTGTATTAGGTTAACAAATAAGAGCCTCGAAACATGAGAGACCGTGAAGACGTGAAGATTGGGCGTTTTTTAAATAAACAACCATTAAATAATGTGATAAAAAGCGAATTATTTCGAGTATATGTATAAATATTTAACTTAATTATGTTTAACATGCTGGGAAATATTGAAATGGACCTTGAAAGTGACGTACAAGTGCTTTAATTCCACCTTATAAAGGTGTATGAACCCTGAAAACGTGACTTTGTTCATTGCGCTGAAGCGCGGCGCGAAGTTACAAAATTCGAGAGGTGCACGAGAGGTGCACGACGAACGTAAGTTGTTGAGCGGGGGTGGCAAACGTAACACTCGTGACGGAGTGTTTTTTCAATAGCCCTGAAATAAATGCTACGGTTTTGTTTTGGTCCGTATCCAGTTAATCAGGAAGAGATTGGGTCCGGACAGGACTGCGTTCGGGTCCGGATCCGGACCGCGGTCCGCCAGTTGAGTACCCCTGATCTAATGTATGGAATCACTCACATGCGGAACCTGCACCCAACCGCCAGCAGTATTGTCAGTCACAGGAGATTGTTGAGGCTCTGCAACACTACAGTCTACAGTCTCCTGCACACTCAGTGAATTCTCAGGTCTGACACACTGGAACCCATGCTCCTAGTCAGTATTACATTCCAGTTATTTTAAATAGCCGGTGGCATAGCTCTCAGAATGGAAATAAAAATGTAATCAGAAGAAAACATAAGGGTACAAAACATTGTAACAAACAAAATTTGATCCCAGTGAAATGCAAAAGTGATGTAAGCGATGCTGATCAAACACATCAAGTCTTCAAAGTCTTCTTACTAAATGTCCGCTCACTCACAAACAAGTATTTTATAATAGCTAAATTAATTGAAGATTATTGTCTGGACTTTCTTTTTCTAACAGAGACTTGGCTTGATAGCAATGGAGCAATAGTGCTAAAAGAAGCTTCGCCTCCTGACTTTAACTATTTTAATGTCTCTAGAGTAAATAAGAGAGGTGGTGGTGTTGCATGTTTTTACCATAAAGCATTCCGCTGTAAGCAGATCTCATTAGGGGAACATCCTATGTTTGAATATCTGGCAGTACAACTCAACAGTACTTATTCAGTTATTTTGATTGTTATCTATCATCCTCCCAGACTACATGCAGATTTTCTTGAAGATTTTGAAGAAATGCTTTCAAGGATTTTAATTGATTTTGATTATGTTTTAATTGCTGGGGATTTTAATATTCACATGGATATATCCACAAATCCAATCACTTCAGAGTTCATGAGGATGCTTAACTCATTTGATCTCATACAGCATGTATCAGGCCCAACTCATAAGCATGGCCACATTTTAGATTTGATCGTTTCTAAACGCATAGAGGTGAATAATACTGAAATTACTGATGTTGCAATCTCTGACCATTTTGGTGTATTTTTCAATATGTTATTATCTACTAGAACACTCACTGAAAAGCGCACAATAACCAAGCGTTATCTCAGTGCTGGCAGTGCCGTGGCCTTCACAGACATGATACAGTCCCTCCCTCCCCTCTCAGAAAATGGTAATGAGTTAGTTGAAACATTCACACACAGAGTTAGGAACTGTATTGATGCTGTGGCACCAAAGGTAACTAAAATCTCTGGTAAAATTAAGATGCCCTGGAGAAACACTCCATCTATTGTAAAATTTAGGCAAGATTGTAGGCAGGCTGAGAGATGTTTGCGAAGGTCAAAATTGCTAGTACATTTAGATTTTTATAAAACAACATTGCACAATTACAACAGTGAAGTGAAATCAGCAAGGAAAAACTATTTCTCTACCTTAATCAATTCATCAAATAATAACTCAGCTGTCTTGTTCAGAAGTATAGATCAGCTAGTAAACTCCACCTCCTGTGTCTTCCCTGAGACTGTTTCAGTTGAAAAATGTGATGAGTTTGCAATATTTTTTAGGGACAAGATTACTAGTATAAGGCAGAACATAGCAACAAGGACTAATAGACTATCAACCCTTATATCAGTTACTCAGCCTAACTTGAATATGTCTTATTTCCAAGAAGTTGACATGGTAACACTACTTGATGTGATTTTATCACTAAAATCCTCTACTTGTGAACTGGACCCTTTACCAACAAGCTTTTTCAAGCAGGTTCTGAGCTCATTAGTAAACAAAGTTCTAATGATTGTTAATCAGTCTCTGCAATTGGGTGAATTCCCTGACATTTTAAAAACTGCAATGGTTAAACCACTATTAAAGAACAGAAATCTTGATCCCACAATTCTCAATAATTATCGACCTATATCTAACCTTTCCTTTCTTAGCAAAATCATTGAAAAAGTTGTGTCAATCCAGTTGAATGATTATGTCAAAGTAAATCAAATAAATGACACTTTTCAATCTGGTTTCAGAGCTCTCCACAGCACTGAAACAGCCCTAGTTAAGGTAGTAAATGACTTGAGATTGAATAAGGATGCAGGCAAACTCTCAGTCCTTTTTCTGCAAAATTTAAGCGCCACTTTTGACACCGTTGATCATGAAATACTTCTTGATCGACTACAGAGTTGGGTAGGCCTTAGTGGCTTAGTCTTAGACTGGTTTAGATCGTACCTAACTGGGCGTGATTACTATGTAGCATTAGGTACCTCTTCCTCCACACGTCAAAAAATAACTTGTGGCGTCCCCCAAGGATCAATTCTTGGGCCGTTACTATTCAACCTATATATGCTTCCGTTACCACACATCATTAATAAACATGGTATTAGTTATCATCAATATGCAGATGACACTCAACTTTATATTTCTCTAGAGCCTAAGGCCCTAAAATCTATTTGCTCACTTTTTGACTGCATAGATGATATACAGTCATGGATGTCTGACCATTTTCTGCAATTAAATAAACAGAAGACAGAGGTTCTTGTTCTTGGCAGTGATTCACAAAGGAATGATGTCCAGACTTATTTAAATCAAATGAATCTGAATGCCAGACAATGTGTTAAGAACCTGGGTGTCACCTTTGATAATGAGCTCAGCTTCAAATCACACATCATGACTACATGCAAGACAGCTTATTTTCACCTTCGAAACATCGCTAAGGTCCGAGATATGCTCTCTCCTGCTGACAGTGAAAAACTTGTCCATGCATTTATCACATCAAGGCTAGATTATTGTAACGCTGTTCTATCTGCTCTTCCAAAGAGCTCTATTTCGCACCTACAGAGAGTTCAGAATGTGGCTGCAAGGGTTCTGAACCGCAGGAGAAAGAGAGATCATATTACACCTGCACTCCACTGGTTACCTGTCAGCTTTAGAATAGATTTTAAGGTTCTAGTGATGGTTTTTAAATGTCTTTATGGTCTTGCCCCTCTTTACCTCAGTGAAATGATGGTTAGATATGTTCCAGTCAGGTCTCTCAGGTCTTCAAACAGTAATCTACTGGTGATTCCTAAAAGCCGATTAAAGATTGGCGAGGGTGCTTTTAGCCACTATGGCTCAAAGCTCTGGAATTCTCTTCCTGAAGAGCTCAGAGGCATTTCATCCCTGAATAGTTTCAAGAACAGTCTCAAAACTAGGGGTGGGCACAGATTTTTTTTTTATCTAGATTAATCTCACTGAAATCTTGAAATTAATCTAGATTAATCTAGATTCTAGATTAAAATGGCTCATATGCGTGCTACCCATGTAATGACTAAAAGTCAGTCTTTGAGATAGGGTTTCTTAATACAGAGGGTGCATTAGACCAGGGGCTCATCTCCTGTTTCCAAAATACATCAATGACTGCTTGAGAAAGCTGTTCTACTTTGATACTTGAAGAAAAAAAACATGCTCAATAAAATGTAGGGGGGTCGAACGTTTTTTTTTTTTTTCTTTAACTCCTTCGTAAACATACACTTTCGTTTCGGCATTGCCGTAGAACCAGCGGACACATGTGCTTTCGATTGTAAACACTTTTGCACTGTACATGTATTCTGTTTGAGGCAGTCCAACAAAATCCCCCCCAGACATTTTTTAAGGTCTCAAAAGTAGGACATGTCTGGGAAAAAGAGGACGTCTGGTCACCCCAGTTAAACATGAAATTGTAAGCCTACATACTGTACATTAAAAGGAGTTGATAACATGTTTATTGAGCTAAACATGAGATTTGAAATGTAAACCAACATTTAGTACATTTAACCTGTTTTCGGCGGCGGGCTCTTCCCCTGGGCTGCATCAGTGCTTGACCCAGTGTCAGCAGCATTAGCAAACGGGTGCTTTGCGTTTAAATGGTACTTCAGACTGGTAGAACTCCTACAATAAACTACAGTTGTGATCAAATTTATTCAACCCCCACTGAAATAAAGTGTTTTGGCCAGTTTGACATTGATTTTGATCATTTCAGTCATCTTATTTACAATTATATCAAAGAGGCACTTATAAATTAGACAAACATAACATAATATTTATGATGGAATAACCACAAATGTCTTTACTGTGCTCACATCATTATCAGTTTTATTCAACCCCCTAGTGACATTATTTTTTAGTACTTAGTACAACATCCTTTTCCAGTTATGACAGCTTTCAAGCGTGAAGCATAGCTTGACACAAGTGTCTTGCAGCGACCTATGGGTATCTTAGCCCATTCTTCATGGGCAAAAGCCTCCAGTTCAGTCACATTCTTAGGCTTGCGCACTGCAACTGCCTTCTTTAGGTCCCACCAGAGGTTCTCAATTGGATTTAAGTCTGGTGATTGCGATGGCCACTCTAGAATGTACCAGCCTTTCATGTTCAACCATGCTCTAGTGGACTTGAATGTGTGCTTCGGATCATTGTCCTGTTGGAAGGTCCAACGTCTCCCAAGCCGCAGGTTTGTGACTGACTCCATCACATTTTCCTCCAAGATCTCCTGGTACTGAAGGGAATTCATGGTACCCTGCACACGTTGAAGCTTTCCTGTACCATTAGAAGCAAAACAGCCCCAAAGCATAATTGACCCCCCGCCATGCTTCACAGTAGGCAAGGTGTTCTTTTGTTCATAAGCCTGGTTCTTCCTTCTCCAAACATAGCGCTGGTCCATTGTCCCAAATAGTTCTAATTTAGTTTCATCTGACCACAGTACACTGTTCCAAAACCTTTGTGGCTTGTCCACATGACTTTTGGCATACTGCAGTCGACTTTTCTTGTTCTTTGGAGTCAGCAAGGGGGTGCGTCTGGGCGTTCTGGCATGGAGGTCTTCGTTATGCAGTGCGCGCCTTATTGTCTGAGCTGAAACTTCAGTGCCCACATCTGACAGGTCTTTTTTCAGTTCCTTAGCAGTCACGCGGGGATTTTTCTCCACATTACGCTTCAGGTAGCGCACAGCAGTCGCGGTCAGGATCTTCTTTCTGCCACGACCAGGTAACGTTTCCACTGTGCCCTTTAACTTGAACTTGCGAATGATACTTCCGATAGTGTCTCTTGGAATATTTAACAACTTCGCAATCTTTTTATATCCATTGCCATTCTTGTGAAGAGCAATAACCTCTTCTCTTGTCTTCTGGGACCATTCTCTTGCCTTCACCATGCTTGGAAACACACCAGTAGATGTCTAGAAGGAGCTGAGTATCACAGTCCTTTTAAATCTGCCTAATTGGTGCTTATCATGCTTGATTGCTGCTCGTTGACATCCACAGATGTTTTCAATACCTGATGGAAAACACTGGAATGAACCTCTGTTCTTAGGAGTGGTAGTCGTAAAGGGGTTGAATAATTGTGTCAATGAAGAAATCACAAAAAGACCATTTAATACTTTATGACAAAAAAAATTGATGCTATCTTAGTTGCATTTAGTTCTTTAACAAGTCCTTGTAAGATTTCATTATGAACACAATTACAAATGTGCACTGAATTCCATAAAACCCTTCGCAGCATTGGGGGTTGAATAAATTTGATCACAACTGTAATTCCGCATTGCATAAGGTGCAAACAACTTTAGTCTTGTCAACGTCTCCATCAGGAAGCTTCCTAAAAATGAATTTTTCATTAAGCAAACCTGGCGACTTTGTGGCTGCATCCATGTAAGCACACGTGCGATTTGTAATTCACAGGTTTGAAAACTCGTTCTCGCCCCTACTGTGCAATTTGGTTAGGAATACACCCAAGCTAAACTATCAAGTTGAAAGTCATCATAGTTTGCTTACCTATTTTGACCCAGTTCCCAACCCAACTTTAAGAATAGATTAAAGGCGATCATTTTAACGGCCCACCACTACTCAATACATTCCTGTTTAGATCTTTTAGAAACTCTCAATCTTATTTACTTTATTCTATTATTTTATCATTTTTCACTTTATTTAATAATTTTATTGTTTGTTTTCTTTTTATCTTATTTACTTTACTTTTTATTATCTTATTTACTTTACTTTTTACATTTTTATGTTATTTTAATATTTTATCTTTAATTTCTATTAACATTTGCTTTTTGTCCTTTTTATGTTTCTTTTTATTTACACTGTAAAGCACTTTGAGTTGCATGTATGTATGAAAGGTGCTATACAAATAAAGATTATTATTATTATTATTATTATTATTATTATTATTTGTCACGTCCAGCCCCTCCCTCCTCCCTGGTCCCGCCTAGCTCCCCGCTCCCATTTGTTCCTCCCTCTGTCTGTCACGCCCCCGTCGTCAGTCTCGTACACCTGAGTCTTGTTCCACCGTCGTGTTTCCGTGTATAAAAACCCCCTCGTGTTTTACCCCGGTGTCGGTCATTCCTTGTGCGTGAGTTCCTCGTCCATTCCGTCCTGCTTCCTCCTAGTCCTTTCCTATTTGCTCTCGTTCGGTTTCCCTCTTTGTCCTCGCTGTGTATTTACATTCCTGTGTTTAACGGTTGTGTGTTCGTTGTGTAGTTTCCCCCTTGTCTGTTAGTCCTCCGATTATGCCTTTGTTTGGTATCTTGTCGCCCAGTTCACATTGCTTATTTTGTGTATATGGTTTGTTGGTTGTTGTGTTTGCATGTGTTCATGTTTCTCGGTTGTTTAGCTTACCCGTTTTAGTTGTCCTCTCCCCTGCGTTTAGTTAGCCTCCTAGTTACTTGTATGTGCTGTGTTCAGTCCCGTCATTTGTCTATCAAGATTGGTTCTTTTTTAGTGTTTACCCTACGTGTATTGTCTGGCAGGGTGTAATTGTTCCTTTCTCTTGGCGTCTCTTAGTTCTTGTATTCTCCCTAGATTCTGTGTACTTACGTAGTGTTTATATTCTGAATAAATGTAACTATCTTGCAATTGCGTCATGCCTGCCCGTCGAAAACGTTACATTATTATCTCGACTTCTCCACAGTTAAACAGAATTAACTATAGTTATTTATTCATGTTCTCTCAACAGTTGTTTCTGTTGTTTCTTATGTTTTAAGAGACCTTTGACAGTCATGAGACCTTTGACAGTCAGGGGTAGGGAACTGGTCTTGTGACTGGAGGGTTGTGGGTTTGATTCCCAGGCCTGAGGCCATGACTGAGGTGACCTTGAGCAAGGCACCTAACCCCAACTGCTCCCCGGGCGCCGGGCTAGGGCTGCCCACCCACTGTGTGCACCACGACCCCTTAGTACCGGTAATCACTGGTGTGTGTGTGTGTGTGTTTGTGTGTGTGTTAACTGCACAGATGGGTTAAAAGCGGAGGACAAATTTCGATTGCAGTGTAAAAAATCACAATTGACAAAATATGGCACATTTACAACTGTTATCATGGTTTTAGTATTTGTATTTTGGCTTAAAACAGAAGTGACAGAATTTGGAGATGATGAATCATCTCCAGTAGATCATCATCACTTGAGATGATGAAATGATCTGTAAGGTCACCTCATTGATACATGTGCAGTTATAGGGTTGCATGTGCTCAAGATTGCACATAAAGATAGGACTAGACTATTTGGGATCATGGGGGAACATGGCATAACACAATGTTAAATTTAATGTGCAAATGAGCTGTTCTGTGGTGATCCCTTTCCAGTCTAGGAAGGAACTTGGTGTTTAATGTCATTTTCTTGAAAGAGAGGAAGAAACCCAAACTCAGACATGGGCTTTTTTGTGCACCGTGCACTGTTTTGCTGTTTGATGCTCCAAAACGGTCACTGAGTGTGACACAGAAGACACTAAAATAATGAAAATAACTTTGTGTCTTTTTGTACCTCTGTCCTAATCAGTTCATGGATTCGCACATGTGAGTTTTTCATCTTGCTTATTTTTCTAATGATAAAGTAAAAACCAGATGAAGGCATTGTTGACTGAGCTTCCCAACACCTCCATTGACCACAACCACCTTGTAAACAAAAACCTTGTAATATTACTGTCACGTTACGGAGGGCCCCCTGCAGGTTGCCCCTGTCCACAGCAGCAGTTGTCCTGTTTTTTTTGCATTGTGTTAGTCTCTCAGGTGGGCGGGGCCTATGATCCGCCTCACCTGATGGTCGTTTGTCTGTCTATATATGTCTTGTCTTTGTACCAGTTGACTGCTAGTCATTATATCCTTAATTTAGATCGAGTCACGGGTTTTTGGTTTGTGCACTTTTCTCATTAAAAAAATGAGAAAAGATTGGAGCCAATCCCAGCATCTCCAGGCAAAGGCAGGGCACACCATGGGCAGGTCGCCAGTCCACCGCATAGCCAACACACACGCACGCACTCACACCTACGGGCAATTTAGAGTGACCGATCAACCTAACACACATGTCTTTGGACTGTGGGAGTAAACCGGAGTACCCGGAGGAAACCCACACAGGCACAGGGAGAACATGCAAACTCCACACAGAGCAGCCAAGACCGAGAATCAAACCCAGACCGCCTTGCTGTGAGGCGACAGTGCTAACCACCACACCACCATGCCGCCTGTTTGAATATAATCATTTAATATTCCAATTTCACAAGAAAAATCTTTTGTATTTTTATGGAACAACATTTGTCTCTGTTCATATTAACATTTCCATTCAATAATGAGTTCATGAATAAATAGAATTTGTATTACTGAACAACTCTGCTGTTCACAATAAACTCACCTGAGCGTCTCCAGTTTACAGTGTGAACTCTTCAGTCCAGCAGAGAGCTGCTCCATTCCTGTATCGTGCAGGGTGGTGTAACTGGCATCCAGTTCTATCAAGGGGGAGTTTTCTGTTTGTAGAGCTGATGTTAGAGATTTACAAAACTCTTCAGTGAGGTTACAGCCAGGTAATCTGTAAAGGAGTAAATACAGTACATTAGCATTCTGTCTGTCTGACTGGTCTGCAAGTGAAACCAGGAATCAAACATGAATAGTTGTGCATTGTGCTCACAGTACAATTACGTGCTTTTGTTTTGAAGAATTGTGCACATGATGATCATGTCTTCACTGATCCCAAGTTGTCTACACCCGTGTTTCCTGCCCCCATGTTTCCTGCCCCCGTGTTTCCTGCCCCCGTGTTTCCTGCCCCCGTGTTTCCTGCCCCCGTGTTTCCTGCCCCCATGTTTCCTGCCCCCATGTTTCCTGGTTTTGTCTTGGTTCTTGATACTGTTTCTATGCCTGTTTCTGTCGTGGTACTAATCCCTGTTCCTGTGTCTGGAGTTGCTGTCACTTTGCCTGTCCCAGATGCAGCCTGTGTGTCTTCCATAACAGCAGACACGGCCCGTGTGCTGCAACCTGATCCACAGCCCTCCCAACATGTCCAGTGGGGTAGACTTGATGGTCCATGAGAGGCAGGTGCAGGTCCCTGCATGTTACTACACCTGAAGTTTATGATGGTGACCTGGAAAGCTGCGATGGTTTTCTCATTCAGTGTGAACTGTATTTTACTAAACAGCCCCTCATGCAATACATGACCAACGTACTGCAGACATGTCTAAAACACAGCTATCTCGACTTCGGATATCAGCCCGAAACAGTCTTCAATCATCTGAAGCGGAGTAGAGCCCTGCAGTAGAGCCCTGCAGTAGAGCCCTGCAGTAGAGCCCTGCAGTAGAGCCCTGCAGTAGAGCCCTGCAGTAGAGCCCTGCAGTAGAGCCCTGCAGTAGAACCCTGCAGTAGAGCCCTGCAGTAGAACCCTGTTTCACCTCTCATGGATCTCCTGCTCAACAGTGGACTCTGCCTTGTTTTTCCACACCTTGCACCGATGGACGTATGCATGGAGGGTCTGTGAGGGGACCTCCAGACAGAAGAGTATGTGGGTGTCTTGATTGATGACAGGCTTTCTTTTAGATCTCATATAGGTAAAACTGGGGTTTCTTTATCACCACAGGACATTTTTTACATTTGCTGCCAGGAAAACACTGGCTGCTACCACCTTTCTGTCATAGTAGGCTGGGCCAACCCCACAGGGGAACCACTTACGTCACATTACACTACACAACCACTCCCCCTTACCAATTCACTTACCTACACCCTAATAACCGGCACCTGTCTCTCTCATCTGTCTCACCCTCTACTTCAGCCCACAGGTCCAGCACACCAATGCTGTGCATTGCTTGATCATAGAGGACTGAGTCTGTCTGCATCGTCTTCCTCTGTCTTCCTCCTGTCTGCTAAGTTATGGACTCTCTGCCTTAAGTGTCTGTATTTATAGTCCAGCACTGTGTGTGTGTGGCTCTACTTCACTTCACTTGAGTCTGATTGTTATTGTTAAGTGTCTGTTTCTACAGTCCAGCACTGTGTGTGTGTGGCTCCACTTCACTTCACTTGAGTCTGATTGTTATTGTTAAGTGTCTGTTTCTACAGTCCAGCACTGTGTGTGTGTGGCTCCACTTCACTTCACTTGAGTCTGATTGTTATTGTTAAGTGTCTGTTTCTACAGTCCAGCACTGTGTGTGTGTGGCTCCACTTCACTTCACTTGAGTCTGATTGTTATTGTTAAGTGTCTGTTTCTACAGTCCAGCACTGTGTGTGTGTGGATCTACTTCACTTCACTTGAGTGTGGTTGTTATTGTTGTGCTATGGACATTAAAGATTTCATGGCACCATAATCCACGTCTGCTGCTTCTGTCACCCTGTTACACTTTCTTCCAACTAGATTGTATTCTGTACATTTTATTGCTGTTTGATTGGTGTTTTATGGTGTAATTGTGAGTTGTCTGTTTTAAATGTTGAAACTGATGTTTTAGGCTGCTGTCTTGGCCAGACTTCCCTTGACAAAGAGATCATTGTGTCTCAATGGGACCGACCTGGTTAAATAAAGGCTAAATAAAAATAAAAAAGATTGTCTCCTAGAGGACAAACATCTCTCCCTCCATAAGAGGTCTCCACAACACACGTCCACCCCACCAGCGCTTGAGACATCGTCCCAGTCCAAGCTCATGCAACTGGGAGGAGTCAACGTGTCCCCTGATGAGAAGAGACACACAGAGCTGCACCACTACCCACTACCAGTACTGCAGTAGTTCAGACTAGTGGTCAAAGACATTTGGGTTTTGAGTGGGAAGACAAAGCCAAAAGTTACACACATGCTACACCTGACACACCTGTCACATACTACATGTTTATCTCTGAGGAATTCCAACACTTAAGTTACTCAGTTAATGGGCTCCTGAATCTTCTAGAATGATCAAGACTCTTCCTGCCTATTGTTGGAGAGGTTAACCGCAAGACATTTAACACTTTATACGTATGTGCACTATTAGTTAGATTTTAGGATTTTTTGGGGGGTTTGTGAAATGCACCAGGTTTACTTGGCTAATGAATGAACTTCAAATCCTTCATTTCTGAAAGGTCCTTGTTCATCATGAAATTAGGCAGCATAATTCACCCAGACATTTTACTCAATCTGTACATCAGCTATTTTGGATTAATGACTCTTATTAATCAAATATTTGCAATGAATGAAATGTTGTCCCCCATCCTAGCTTTAGAAAATCTTCTAGACCAGTGGTTCTCAAACTTTTTAGACCAAGTACCACCAATTGTCAAACTAAAACCTCCAAGTACCACCACCTCCCCCCCCCCCCCCCCCCCCCCCCCCAAAAAAAAAGACTACTTACTTCAGTGGGAGGGGTGAGCCTGTTTAGCAGAGCACAGCCTTGCAATGTCAGGGACAAGTTCTGTGAGCTTCAAACGCAGGTCTGCCTCAGCATCCATTCTGTTCCGGTACTTTGTCTTAATTGCAGTGAGAGCTGAGAATCCTCTCTCACAGAGGTATGTTGTAACAAATGGAATAAAAAACTTCACAGCCTTTAATGAGAGGGCTGGGTATTCACTCTCTCTTTGGATCCAGAAGTTTAACAGCGACATCCGTTTAAATTCCTTCATCAAGGTCTCATCAGATGATAACTCGAGTAACTTCTCTTGTTCAGCATATATCAGATCTTCAGGCATCCCTGTAATGTCAAGAGTGAAGGGGTTCCTGATCCACTGTGGTGCAGCTTCAACTGGAAAATACTCAGAAAACTGTTCTTCCAGTGAGTGGAGGTGCACAATAACCACATTGCAGAACGCAGAATCAAAGCTGAAATCACGAGTGAGTAAATGGGTTTCCAAAGTAGGAAATGCAGATACATCATTTTGCCTGATCTTATTAATAAAAAGCTGCAACTTTTTCTTCATAGCACTAATTTTATCAGACACTTCAAAACGTGTTAATGACAGTCCCTGCATTCCAAGATTCAGCTCATTCAAACGAGAGAATATATCAGCCAAATAGGCTAATTTCGCCAGCCACACATGGTCTTCCAGCAGACGTGCCAGGGGAGACTGCTGGTCATGCAGAAACATGTGTACTTCAGAGTGTAATTCGAAGAGCCTTGTGAGCACTTTGCCCCTTTTCTTCACAAAGCACACTGAACAGACGTGAATTCATTGGTCGAGTCTTAATAAAATTCACAACTTTTACAGCAGAATCTAGGACAGATTTTAAATCCTCAGGCATTTTCCTTACTGCTAGGGCCTCGCAATGAATGCTGCAGAGTGTCCATTTCATATCTGGTGCAACTTCTTTAATGCGTGCAACTACACCACTGTGTCGCCCAGTCATTGCCCTGGCACCATCTGTACAAACTCCAACGCATTTTTCCCAGTTGATGCCATTGTTTTCCATCCATTCATTCAGAAGCTGAAATATGTGCTCTCCTGTAGTTCGTGTTGGTAGTGGTTTACAGAACAAAAAGTCTTCGTGCGACATGCCCTCATACTCATATCGCACGTAAACGAGCAAGTTGGCTAAATCTGCGACATCTATGGATTCATCTAATTGCAGTGAGAAGCATTTACTCATTTTAATTCTGTCGGTCAATGTTTCTCTGACGTTGTCTGCCATTTCATCAATTCTGCGAGAGACTGTGTCGTTTGAAAGAGGCACCAGGTCGAGCTGTTTAGCTACATTTTCTCCGCACATAATACGGGTCATCTCTTTTGCCAACGGTAAACAAAGTTCCTCACCGATTGTGTGGGGCTTACCTGCTTTGGCAATTCGCAAACTAGCATGGTAGGAGGCTTCCTGTGCCTTGGAGACTGGGGTCGCTGTACTCTTTATGGTGGATTTGCGCTGTTTTAGATCTTTTAGTTTCCTTTGAAAAAAGTCCACCGGTTTATCCATCAAGTGCGCATGTTTAGTGCTCAAATGCCGTCTGAGATGCGCTGGTTTCATGCTCTCGTTGCTGAGAATCTCACAACATACAACACATTGTGGCCTTGGATCTCCCTCCGTCCCACTGTAAGTGAATCCCAAACTCAGATAACCTTCGTCATAGCGTCTTGTGGCCGTTTTCCGGCGCTTGCTAACACTAGCAGTACAGTCAGTGGGTAAATTAGCTTGAGTGGATAAATTATCCTCCTCACGCTCAACAGGTGTATTTGATTTCCCGGGGTTGGGCTCATTACTGCTAGCTCCTGCCACCTTCAGCCATGACATAATAGTTACTTTATTCAAGGTATCCATGTTTTACCACAGCTTTTTTAAAACCTCGGAAAGCGCGAGACTGTAAACAGTGCGAAGCTTTGTAGATATATTGATAGATAAGTATGGTGTCTGCGAGCGCAGTCCCCACAGGGTATTTTTAAAAATGCAAAACAATGTTTTTTAATTAAAACAGATTTATGATAAATCCTGAATTTCAGGACTTGTCATAATTCTGTTTTAAAGAATACCTCTGTTTTAAAGAAATAAATGTTTTGTGTACAAAAAAAAAAAAAAAACTCAAAGCATCTTTGAGTTTTCCGAGCTCATCTGGCGTACCACCGCGGGGTGCTCCACAGTTTGAGAACCACTGTTCTAGACAGTGTTATGGTTCACTCACATAGCTTTTCTACAGTTGGTGACAGCTGGGATGAGTCTCCTATAACCCTCCTGTGATGTGTTGTATTTATTCAGGTTCCACTCATTCCTCACATACGGTGACTGGAGATGCAGGTAGGATACAGCTGAACACTGTGCAGGAGAAAGCTGCTTCTTCTCTGAGGATTTAGAGAGAAACATTAGACACAATCATCCAATGACTGTTATAACAAATGACCCTATCTTGGACCTTTGAAGAAAGTGTGAGAGAGCTGCATTTATTTTTAAAAGCTGTCTCACTGTGAGTTATTGGCGTCTGAGGCCTTTTGACCATACTATATCACTGTTTTAAGTTTTCAGTATTTTTAACAGACTGAATATACTGATGCAGGTAGGATACAGCTGAACACTGTAGCCTATATGAGAAAGCTGCTTCTTTGAAGATTTAGCTGGAATTGGAGAAAAACAAAATTAACTAACATATGTGCTGTTATGGGTATAAAGGTTGCTCTTTGATTACAGTTCTATTATGGTTGTCATGGTAGCCCAGGACCTGGACTCAGGGGAGACGTCCACTCTTAGCCACACCTCCGCTACATCACTCCCTCAATCCCAGTCTCCCCAATACTAACACATCACACCTCCACTACATCACTCCCTCAATCCCAGTCTCCCCAATACTAATACGACACACCTCCACTACATCACTCCCTCAATCCCAGTCTCCCCAATACTAACACATCACACCTCCACTACATCACTCCCTCAATCCCAGTCTCCCCAATACTAACACATCACACCTCCACTACATCACACCCTCAATCCCAGTCTCCCCAATACTAACACATCACACCTCCACTACATCACTCCCTCAATCCCAGTCTCCCCAATACTAATACGACACACCTCCTCTACATCACTCCCTCAATCCCAGTCTCCCCAATACTAACACATCACACCTCCACTACATCACTCCCTCAATCCCAGTCTCCCCAATACTAACACATCACACCTCCGCTACATCACTCCCTCAACCCCAGTCTCCTCAATACTAACACATCACACCTCCACTACATCACTCCCTCAATCCCAGTCTCCACAATACTAACACATCACACCTCCACTACATCACTCCCTCAATCCCAGTCTCCCCAATACTAACACATCACACCTCCGCTACATCACTCTCTCAATCCCAGTCTCCCCAATACTAACACACCACACCTCCGCTACATCACTCTCTCAATCCCAGTCTCCCCAATACTAATACATCACACCTCCACTACATCACTCCCTCAATCCCAGTCTCCCCAATACTAACACATCACACCTCCACTACATCACTCCCTCAATCCCAGTCTCCCCAATACTAACACACCACACCTCCGCTACATCACTCTCTCAATCCCAGTCTCCCCAATACTAACACATCACACCTCCACTACATCACTCCCTCAATCCCAGTCTCCCCAATACTAACACATCACACCTCCACTACATCACTCCCTCAATCCCAGTCTCCCCAATACTAACACATCACACCTCCACTACATCACACCCTCAATCCCAGTCTCCCCAATACTAACACGTCACACCTCCACTACATCACTCCCTCAATCCCAGTCTCCCCAATACTAACACACCACACCTCTGCTACATCACTCTCTCAATCCCAGTCTCCCCAATACTAACACATCACACCTCCACTACATCACTCCCTCAATCCCAGTCTCCCCAATACCAACACATCACACCTCCGCTACATCACTCCCTCAATCCCAGTCTCCTCAATACTAACACATCACACCTCCACTACATCACTCTCTCAATCTCAGTCTCAATCCCAGTCTCCCCAATACTAATACATCACACCTCCACTACATCACTCCCTCAATCCCAGTCTCCCCAATACTAACACATCACACCTCCACTACATCACGCCCTCAATCCCAGTCTTGGGGGATTGAGGGACATCACTACATCACTCTCTCAATCTCAGTCTCCCCAATACTAACACACCACACCTCCGCTACATCACTCCCTCACTCCCAGTCTCCCCAGTACTAACACATCACACCTCCGCTACGTCACTCCCTCAATCCCAGTCTCCCCAATACTAACACACCACACCTCCACTACATCACTCCCTCAATCCCAGTCTCCCCAGTACTAACACATCACACCTCCGCTACGTCACTCCCTCAATCCCAGTCTCCCCAATACTAACACACCACACCTCCGCTACATCACTCCCTCAATCCCAGTCTCCCCAATACTAACACATCACACCTCCACTACATCACTCTCTCAATCTCAGTCTCCCCAATACTAACACACCACACCTCCACTACATCACTCCCTCAAACCCAGTCTCCACAATACTAACACACCACACCTCCCATACATCACTCTCTCAATCCCAGTCTCCCCAATACTAACACATCACACCTCCATTACATCACTCCCTCAATCCCAGTCTCCCCAGTACTAACACATCACACCTCCGCTACGTCACTCCCTCAATCCCAGTCTCCCCAATACTAACACACCACACCTCCACTACATCACTCCCTCAATCCCAGTCTCCCCAGTACTAACACATCACACCTCCGCTACGTCACTCCCTCAATCCCAGTCTCCCCAATACTAACACACCAAACCTCCGCTACATCACTCCCTCAATCGCAGTCTCCCCAATACTAACACATCACACCTCCACTACATCACTCCCTCAATCCCAGTCTCCCCAATACTAACACATCACACCTCCACTACATCACTCCCTCAATCCCAGTCTCCCCAATACTAACACACCACACCTCCGCTACATCACTCCCTCAATCCCAGTCTCCCCAATACTAACACACCACACCTCCACTACATCACTCTCTCAATCTCAGTCTCCCCAATACTAACACACCACACCTCCGCTACATCACTCCCTCAATCCTAGTCTCCCCAATACTAACACATCACACCTCCACTACATCACTCCCTCAATCCCAGTCTCCCCAATACTAACACACCACACCTCCGCTACATCACTCCCTCAATCCCAGTCTCCCCAATACTAACACATCACACCTCCACTACATCACTCCCTCAATCCCAGTCTCCCCAATACTAACACATCACACCTCCGCTACATCACTCCCTCAATCCCAGTCTCCTCAATACTAACACATCACACCTCCGCTACATCACTACCTCAATCCCAGTCTCCCCAATACTAACACATCACACCTCCACTACATCACACCCTCAATCCCAGTCTCCCCAATACTAACACATCACACCTCCACTACATCACTCCCTCAATCCCAGTCTCTCCAATACTAACACACCACACCTCCGCTACATCACTCCCTCAATCCCAGTCTCCCCAATACTAACACACCACACCTCCGCTACATCACTGTCTCAATCCCAGTCTCCCCAATACTAACACATCACACCTCCGCTACATCACTCCCTCAATCCCAGTCTCCCCAATACTAACACATCACACCTCCACTACATCACTCCCTCAATCCCAGTCTCCCCAATACTAACACATCACACCTCCGCTACATCACTCCCTCAATCCCAGTCTCCCCAATACTAACACACCACACCTCCGCTACATCACTCCCTCAATCCCAGTCTCCCCAATACTAACACATCACACCTCCACTACATCACTCCCTCAATCCCAGTCTCCCCAATACTAACACATCACACCTCCGCTACATCACTCCCTCAATCCCAGTCTCCTCAATACTAACACATCACACCTCCGCTACATCACTCCCTCAATCCCAGTCTCCCCAATACTAACACATCACACCTCCACTACATCACACCCTCAATCCCAGTCTCCCCAATACTAACACATCACACCTCCGCTACATCACTCCCTCAATCCCAGTCTCCCCAATACTAACACATCACACCTCCACTACATCACTCCCTCAATCCCAGTCTCCCCAATACTAACACATCACACCTCCGCTACATCACTCCCTCAATCCCAGTCTCCTCAATACTAACACATCACACCTCCGCTACATCACTCTCTCAATCTCAGTCTCCCCAATACTAACACACCACACCTCCACTACATCACTCCCTCAAACCCAGTCTCCACAATACTAACACACCACACCTCCCATACATCACTCTCTCAATCCCAGTCTCCCCAATACTAACACATCACACCTCCATTACATCACTCCCTCAATCCCAGTCTCCCCAGTACTAACACATCACACCTCCGCTACGTCACTCCCTCAATCCCAGTCTCCCCAATACTAACACACCACACCTCCACTACATCACTCCCTCAATCCCAGTCTCCCCAATACTAACACACCACACCTCCGCTACATCACTCCCTCAATCCCAGTCTCCCCAATACTAACACATCACACCTCCACTACATCACTCCCTCAATCCCAGTCTCCCCAATACTAATACGACACACCTCCACTACATCACTCCCTCAATCCCAGTCTCCCCAATACTAACACATCACACCTCCACTACATCACTCCCTCAATCCCAGTCTCCCCAATACTAACACATCACACCTCCACTACACCACACCCTCAATCCCAGTCTCCCCAATACTAACACATCACACCTCCACTACATCACTCCCTCAATCCCAGTCTCCCCAATACTAATACGACACACCTCCTCTACATCACTCCCTCAATCCCAGTCTCCCCAATACTAACACATCACACCTCCACTACATCACTCCCTCAATCCCAGTCTCCCCAATACTAACACATCACACCTCCGCTACATCACTCCCTCAACCCCAGTCTCCTCAATACGAACACATCACACCTCCACTACATCACTCCCTCAATCCCAGTCTCCACAATACTAACACATCACACCTCCACTACATCACTCCCTCAATCCCAGTCTCCCCAATACTAACACATCACACCTCCGCTACATCACTCTCTCAATCCCAGTCTCCCCAATACTAACACATCACACCTCCACTACATCACTCCCTCAATCCCAGTCTCCCCAATACTAACACATCACACCTCCACTACATCACTCCCTCAATCCCAGTCTCCCCAATACTAACACATCACACCTCCACTACATCACACCCTCAATCCCAGTCTCCCCAATACTAACACGTCACACCTCCACTACATCACTCCCTCAATCCCAGTCTCCGCAATACTAACACACCACACCTCTGCTACATCACTCTCTCAATCCCAGTCTCCCCAATACTAACACATCACACCTCCACTACATCACTCCCTCAATCCCAGTCTCCCCAATACTAACACATCACACCTCCGCTACATCACTCCCTCAATCCCAGTCTCCTCAATACTAACACATCACACCTCCACTACATCACTCTCTCAATCTCAGTCTCAATCCCAGTCTCCCCAATACTAATACATCACACCTCCACTACATCACTCCCTCAATCCCAGTCTCCCCAATACTAACACATCACACCTCCACTACATCACGCCCTCAATCCCAGTCTTGGGGGATTGAGGGACATCACTACATCACTCTCTCAATCTCAGTCTCCCCAATACTAACACACCACACCTCCGCTACATCACTCCCTCACTCCCAGTCTCCCCAGTACTAACACATCACACCTCCGCTACGTCACTCCCTCAATCCCAGTCTCCCCAATACTAACACACCACACCTCCACTACATCACTCCCTCAATCCCAGTCTCCCCAGTACTAACACATCACACCTCCGCTACGTCACTCCCTCAATCCCAGTCTCCCCAATACTAACACACCACACCTCCGCTACATCACTCCCTCAATCCCAGTCTCCCCAATACTAACACATCACACCTCCACTACATCACTCTCTCAATCTCAGTCTCCCCAATACTAACACACCACACCTCCACTACATCACTCCCTCAAACCCAGTCTCCACAATACTAACACACCACACCTCCCATACATCACTCTCTCAATCCCAGTCTCCCCAATACTAACACATCACACCTCCATTACATCACTCCCTCAATCCCAGTCTCCTCAATACTAACACATCACACCTCCGCTACATCACTCTCTCAATCTCAGTCTCCCCAATACTAACACACCACACCTCCACTACATCACTCCCTCAAACCCAGTCTCCACAATACTAACACACCACACCTCCCATACATCACTCTCTCAATCCCAGTCTCCCCAATACTAACACATCACACCTCCATTACATCACTCCCTCAATCCCAGTCTCCCCAGTACTAACACATCACACCTCCGCTACGTCACTCCCTCAATCCCAGTCTCCCCAATACTAACACACCACACCTCCACTACATCACTCCCTCAATCCCAGTCTCCCCAATACTAACACACCACACCTCCGCTACATCACTCCCTCAATCCCAGTCTCCCCAATACTAACACATCACACCTCCACTACATCACTCTCTCAATCTCAGTCTCCCCAATACTAACACATCACACCTCCACTACATCACTCCCTCAATCCCAGTCTCCCCAATACTAACACATCACACCTCCGCTACATCACTCCCTCAATCCCAGTCTCCCCAATACTAACACATCACACCTCCACTACATCACTCCCTCAATCCCAGTCTCCCCAATACTAACACACCACACCTCCGCTACATCACTCCCTCAATCCCAGTCTCCCCAATACTAACACACCACACCTCCGCTACATCACTCCCTCAATCCCAGTCTCCCCAATACTAACACATCACACCTCCACTACATCACTCCCTCAATCCCAGTCTCCCCAATACTAACACACCACACCTCCGCTACATCACTCCCTCAATCCCAGTCTCCCCAATACTAACACATCACACCTCCACTACATCACTCCCTCAATCCCAGTCTCCCCAATACTAACACATCACACCTCCGCTACATCACTCCCTCAATCCCAGTCTCCTCAATACTAACACATCACACCTCCGCTACATCACTCCCTCAATCCCAGTCTCCCCAATACTAACACATCACACCTCCACTACATCACACCCTCAATCCCAGTCTCCCCAATACTAACACATCACACCTCCGCTACATCACACCCTCAATCCCAGTCTCCCCAATACTAACACATCACACCTCCGCTACATCACTCCCTCAATCCCAGTCTCCCCAATACTAACACATCACACCTCCACTACATCACTCCCTCAATCCCAGTCTCCCCAATACTAACACATCACACCTCCGCTACATCACTCCCTCAATCCCAGTCTCCTCAATACTAACACATCACACCTCCGCTACATCACTCTCTCAATCTCAGTCTCCCCAATACTAACACACCACACCTCCACTACATCACTCCCTCAAACCCAGTCTCCACAATACTAACACACCACACCTCCCATACATCACTCTCTCAATCCCAGTCTCTCCAATACTAACACATCACACCTCCATTACATCACTCCCTCAATCCCAGTCTCCCCAGTACTAACACATCACACCTCCGCTACGTCACTCCCTCAATCCCAGTCTCCCCAATACTAACACACCACACCTCCACTACATCACTCCCTCAATCCCAGTCTCCCCAATACTAACACACCACACCTCCGCTACATCACTCCCTCAATCCCAGTCTCCCCAATACTAACACATCACACCTCCACTACATCACTCTCTCAATCTCAGTCTCCCCAATACTAACACATCACACCTCCACTACATCACTCCCTCAATCCCAGTCTCCCCAATACTAACACATCACACCTCCGCTACATCACTCCCTCAATCCCAGTCTCCCCAATACTAACACACCACACCTCCACTACATCACTCTCTCAATCTCAGTCTCCCCAATACTAACACACCACACCTCCGCTACATCACTCCCTCAATCCTAGTCTCCCCAATACTAACACATCACACCTCCACTACATCACTCCCTCAATCCCAGTCTCCCCAATACTAACACACCACACCTCCGCTACATCACTCCCTCAATCCCAGTCTCCCCAATACTAACACATCACACCTCCACTACATCACTCCCTCAATCCCAGTCTCCCCAATACTAACACATCACACCTCCGCTACATCACTCCCTCAATCCCAGTCTCCTCAATACTAACACATCACACCTCCGCTACATCACTACCTCAATCCCAGTCTCCCCAATACTAACACATCACACCTCCACTACATCACACCCTCAATCCCAGTCTCCCCAATACTAACACATCACACCTCCACTACATCACTCCCTCAATCCCAGTCTCTCCAATACTAACACACCACACCTCCGCTACATCACTCCCTCAATCCCAGTCTCCCCAATACTAACACACCACACCTCCGCTACATCACTGTCTCAATCCCAGTCTCCCCAATACTAACACATCACACCTCCGCTACATCACTCCCTCAATCCCAGTCTCCCCAATACTAACACATCACACCTCCACTACATCACTCCCTCAATCCCAGTCTCCCCAATACTAACACATCACACCTCCGCTACATCACTCCCTCAATCCCAGTCTCCCCAATACTAACACATCACACCTCCGCTACTTCACTCCCTCAATCCCAGTCTCCCCAATACTAACACATCACACCTCCACTACATCACTCCCTCAATCCCAGTCTCCCCAATACTAACACATCACACCTCCGCTACATCACTCCCTCAATCCCAGTCTCCCCAATACTAACACATCACACCTCCACTACATCACTCCCTCAATCCCAGTCTCCCCAATACTAACACATCACATCTCCACTACATCACTCCCTCAATCCCAGTCTCCCCAATACTAACACATCACACCTCCTCTACATCACTCCCTCAATCCCAGTCTCCCCAATACTAACACATCACACCTCCGCTACATCACTCCCTCAATCCCAGTCTCCTCAATACTAACACATCACACCTCCACTACATCACTCTCTCAATCTCAGTCTCCCCAATACTAACACACCACACCTCCACTACATCACTCCCTCAAACCCAGTCTCCACAATACTAACACACCACACCTCCCATACATCACTCTCTCAATCCCAGTCTCCCCAATACTAACACATCACACCTCCATTACATCACTCCCTCAATCCCAGTCTCCCCAGTACTAACACATCACACCTCCGCTACGTCACTCCCTCAATCCCAGTCTCCCCAATACTAACACACCACACCTCCACTACATCACTCCCTCAATCCCAGTCTCCCCAATACTAACACACCACACCTCCGCTACATCACTCCCTCAATCCCAGTCTCCCCAATACTAACACATCACACCTCCACTACATCACTCTCTCAATCTCAGTCTCCCCAATACTAACACATCACACCTCCACTACATCACACCCTCAATCCCAGTCTCCCCAATACTAACACATCACACCTCCACTACATCACTCCCTCAATCCCAGTCTCCCCAATACTAACACATCACACCTCCGCTACATCACTCCCTCAATCCCAGTCTCCTCAATACTAACACATCACACCTCCACTACATCACTCTCTCAATCTCAGTCTCCCCAATACTAACACACCACACCTCCGCTACATCACTCCCTCAATCCCAGTCTCCCCAATACTAACACATCACACCTCCACTACATCACTCTCTCAATCTCAGTCTCCCCAATACTAACACATCACACCTCCACTACATCACTCCCTCAATCCCAGTCTCCCCAATACTAACACATCACACCTCCGCTACATCACTCCCTCAATCCCAGTCTCCCCAATACTAACACACCACACCTCCACTACATCACTCTCTCAATCTCAGTCTCCCCAATACTAACACACCACACCTCCGCTACATCACTCCCTCAATCCTAGTCTCCCCAATACTAACACATCACACCTCCACTACATCACTCCCTCAATCCCAGTCTCCCCAATACTAACACACCACACCTCCGCTACATCACTCCCTCAATCCCAGTCTCCCCAATACTAACACATCACACCTCCACTACATCACTCCCTCAATCCCAGTCTCCCCAATACTAACACATCACACCTCCGCTACATCACTCCCTCAATCCCAGTCTCCTCAATACTAACACATCACACCTCCGCTACATCACTACCTCAATCCCAGTCTCCCCAATACTAACACATCACACCTCCACTACATCACACCCTCAATCCCAGTCTCCCCAATACTAACACATCACACCTCCACTACATCACTCCCTCAATCCCAGTCTCTCCAATACTAACACACCACACCTCCGCTACATCACTCCCTCAATCCCAGTCTCCCCAATACTAACACACCACACCTCCGCTACATCACTGTCTCAATCCCAGTCTCCCCAATACTAACACATCACACCTCCGCTACATCACTCCCTCAATCCCAGTCTCCCCAATACTAACACATCACACCTCCACTACATCACTCCCTCAATCCCAGTCTCCCCAATACTAACACATCACACCTCCGCTACATCACTCCCTCAATCCCAGTCTCCCCAATACTAACACATCACACCTCCGCTACTTCACTCCCTCAATCCCAGTCTCCCCAATACTAACACATCACACCTCCACTACATCACTCCCTCAATCCCAGTCTCCCCAATACTAACACATCACACCTCCGCTACATCACTCCCTCAATCCCAGTCTCCCCAATACTAACACATCACACCTCCACTACATCACTCCCTCAATCCCAGTCTCCCCAATACTAACACATCACATCTCCACTACATCACTCCCTCAATCCCAGTCTCCCCAATACTAACACATCACACCTCCTCTACATCACTCCCTCAATCCCAGTCTCCCCAATACTAACACATCACACCTCCGCTACATCACTCCCTCAATCCCAGTCTCCTCAATACTAACACATCACACCTCCACTACATCACTCTCTCAATCTCAGTCTCCCCAATACTAACACACCACACCTCCACTACATCACTCCCTCAAACCCAGTCTCCACAATACTAACACACCACACCTCCCATACATCACTCTCTCAATCCCAGTCTCCCCAATACTAACACATCACACCTCCATTACATCACTCCCTCAATCCCAGTCTCCCCAGTACTAACACATCACACCTCCGCTACGTCACTCCCTCAATCCCAGTCTCCCCAATACTAACACACCACACCTCCACTACATCACTCCCTCAATCCCAGTCTCCCCAATACTAACACACCACACCTCCGCTACATCACTCCCTCAATCCCAGTCTCCCCAATACTAACACATCACACCTCCACTACATCACTCTCTCAATCTCAGTCTCCCCAATACTAACACATCACACCTCCACTACATCACACCCTCAATCCCAGTCTCCCCAATACTAACACATCACACCTCCACTACATCACTCCCTCAATCCCAGTCTCCCCAATACTAACACATCACACCTCCGCTACATCACTCCCTCAATCCCAGTCTCCTCAATACTAACACATCACACCTCCACTACATCACTCTCTCAATCTCAGTCTCCCCAATACTAACACACCACACCTCCGCTACATCACTCCCTCAATCCTAGTCTCCCCAATACTAACACATCACACCTCCGCTACATCACTCCCTCAATCCCAGTCTCCCCAATACTAACACACCACACCTCCGCTACATCACTCCCTCAATCCCAGTCTCCCCAATACTAACACATCACACCTCCACTACATCACTCCCTCAATCCCAGTCTCCCCAATACTAACACATCACACCTCCGCTACATCACTCCCTCAATCCCAGTCTCCTCAATACTAACACATCACACCTCCGCTACATCACTACCTCAATCCCAGTCTCCCCAATACTAACACATCACACCTCCACTACATCACTCCCTCAATCCCAGTCTCTCCAATACTAACACACCACACCTCCGCTACATCACTCCCTCAATCCCAGTCTCCCCAATACTAACACACCACACCTCCGCTACATCACTGTCTCAATCCCAGTCTCCCCAATACTAACACATCACACCTCCGCTACATCACACCCTCAATCCCAGTCTCCCCAATACTAACACATCACACCTCCACTACATCACTCCCTCAATCCCAGTCTCCCCAATACTAACACATCACACCTCCGCTACATCACTCCCTCAATCCCAGTCTCCCCAATACTAATACGACACACCTCCGCTACATCACTCCCTCAATCCCAGTCTCCCCAATACTAACACATCACACCTCCACTACATCACTCCCTCAATCCCAGTCTCCCCAATACTAACACATCACACCTCCGCTACATCACTCCCTCAATCCCAGTCTCCCCAATACTAACACATCACACCTCCACTACATCACTCCCTCAATCCCAGTCTCCCCAATACTAATACGACACACCTCCGCTACATCACTCCCTCAATCCCAGTCTCCCCAATACTAACACATCACACCTCCACTACATCACTCCCTCAATCCCAGTCTCCTCAATACTAACACATCACACCTCCACTACATCACTCCCTCAATCCCAGTCTCCCCAATACTAACACATCACACCTCCACTACATCACTCCCTCAATCCCAGTCTCCCCAGTACTAACACATCACACCTCCGCTACGTCACTCCCTCAATCCCAGTCTCCCCAATACTAACACACCACACCTCCACTACATCACTCCCTCAATCCCAGTCTCCCCAGTACTAACACACCACACCTCCACTACATCACTCCGTCAATCCCAGTCATCACCAGTGTTGCGAATAACGCCGTTAAAAATAAAAATAAAAATAAAAAAATTATTCAGGATGTTAGTTATAAAAATCATCAATTGTAACTTACCTTTCAATATATATACAGCAAATGCAATTAATCCCAATCCAAAAACTGAAATGCAGATGACTGCAATCTTCCAAGAATGAACCCCCTTATCTGAAATGAGATTGAACATGCCAAGATTGAGTAATACTGTAACTTTATTTGACATTTATATGTATTATATTTAATTGTGTATTAGGGATGCAAATGATTAATCGACTTTCGATTAATTGTCGATTAAGACGTTACTCGATCAAAATGTATTAATCACGATTAATCATTAGAGAGCGCTCCTGTATTAACTTGAACAGAGCGTAAGAACGAGAGGCGAACACGTGTCGCGAAAGACCAGAGTGGAAAACAAAATGAAGCGGGCGAAAAGACGTGCGGTGTGGGACCATTTTGAAGCGTGTTCGGGAAACAAGGCAGAAACTGCGTAATCCAGAAAATCCCAAGGAGGGAAACTTTATTTTCCACGCAACTCAAACAATAGCACTGTTCTCTTCCCCTCCCCTGGCACGCGCAGGCGCCGCTCTCCCAGTGTCACTTAAAGGGCCAAGTGCCTGTCTGTTAGGGAACTCGCTGCGAGGAGTAGTAGTCGCTACAATTTCAACATTGTTAATTTAGGCAAAGAAGTCAAATGTTCTGTGTGTAATGCGGTATTGAAGTACAACAGTTCCACTAGCTCACTCAATTATCATTTGAACACCATGCATGCAGCTGTCCTGCATATCACCAGTGCACCTGGTCAACCTAAAATCACAGCTACACTGGGAAGGCGAGCGTTTTCGAAGCTTGCTACAAAAAAATACGAGTGAGCTAAAAACAAAGCTATCTACTGCTACTACTGTAGCCCTTACAACAGATTGTTGGACGGCTCTAACAACAGAAAGTTACATTACCGTGACGTGCCACTACACTGACGAGAACTGGCAGCTAAAATCTGCAGTGCTGATTACGACGAACATGTCGGATAGACACACCGCTGACAGTTTAACTGACAAGCTCAATGATGTTGTGGAAACTTGGGCACTCTCCGGTCGCGTTACAGCATGTGTTCACTACAAAGCTAGAAACATTGTCCAAACATGGGCTCAATAATATTCTGTTTGGCTCTCTATTTAATTTCTTCTTTTTTTAAAACATTTTTTTTAATGTCTAATGTTTCAAATTGAACTGAGCCAGTCCTTAATTTATTCCTTTTTTAAAATGAAAGAATGTATTTTGTTATACCATAAAAATTTCCTCATGCATAATTACTTGAGCAATATATAATATAATACAATATAATTATCATAATATAATATATACTTTTTGAACAAAGTGTTTTAACTACACTGCTCAAAAAAATAAAGGGAACACTTAAACAACACAATGTAACTCCAAGTCATCCACACTTCGTGTTCAGATAGGAAGCAACACTGATTGTGAATCAATTTCAACTGCTCTTGTGCAAATGGAACAGACAACAGGTAGAAATTAGAGATTTTCAACTGATTTCAAAGATTTTTATTAATTGAGATCTAGGATGTGTTATTTTAGTGTTCCCTTAATTTTTTTGAGCAGTATATTTAGCTGATATTTTTAAAAGCCCTATTGAAACACTGAAATTCAGGTGAAAAACGCCGCTTATCGATTAATCGAAAGTCGATTGATAAGATCAGTCAACTAACGATTAATGAATTAATCGATAATTTGCATCCCTATTGTGTATAATTAAATATGGCAAAAGGACTTTCACAAATGGTAATTGCCTGTACTACAGAAGTACATACCCTGACCCCTCCCTTTGTGTGTGTATGTGTAGTCTGCATCTGATTATGTCCATATATATATTTCACTCTAGGCTTGTTATGTAGTTATTTAATGCATGGTTAGATTCAGTGTTGTGCTTGTCTTTGTGAGTCCACTTTGTATTTAGTCTCGCTGCATTATATGTAATCCGTATTTCATGTGTCAAGCGCCAACAGTGCTGCTCTCTTTAAATAAAGCCTACTAAAGGCTTCATCACCCTGCCACACCTTGACATCTGAGTACTCTGTGGAGATGGTAAAACCTGGGGGGTGGATACTCTTTTGGAATACTCAATATAGGAACCCGAGGAATCTTCTGACAGTCCACAGTGTTACAGTGCAGACGTGTTTCCCCTGTCTGTGTTTTTGTCTGTCCCTGTGTTTTCCCTAACCCACTTTTCCCTTTTGTGCCTTTCGTGTTGAATGTGCCAGTGTGTGTCTTTGTAATGTTTTCTGACGTTGTATGTTATATGTATTTCATGTGCTAAGTGCCAACAGCGCTGCTGTCTTTAAATAAAGACTATTTATATGAGCCTCGTCCTGGCCACCCCTCACCGTGACAATCTGAATCTGATATAAAATATAACTGATTCCTTGTAAGTTATGCTTAGTTCCCAGTTTTAAACACTTGGTGGTCCAAATAATTAAAGAATTTGTTAGCAATAACAATATGGATAACAAATTATATAAGTATAATATAACAATTATTATAAGTTATAAGTATAACAAATAAGTGTTTAAACCTCTAAATGGCTCTTACCTTTGACAGCCACATAAAGAGTAGCATCATCATACCAACCAGAGGATCGAATAAAGCAGTTGTAAAGTCCCTCATCAGAAGGTTGGACTGCTGAGAGTTTCAGTGAGGTGTTGCCTTTCTGTAGCTCTTCTTTAAACAGTCCTGTCCTCCCTCTGTAGGACTCTGTCTGCCCATCAGTCCTGTCTCTATAGTCTACATACAGATGAACAAAAGTATCTGTTTCTGTCAGGTCTGGTCTGGTCCACTCCACTCTCATGTTCACAGCACTGGTGTTGGGTTGTAGAGAACAGGGCAGAACCAGGTCTTCACCAACATTCACAAAAAGAGTAGCATCTGGACCAACTACCTTAACGTCCTCTGCAAAGAAAATCAAACAAAAAATGTCTATAACACATTTTAGTATTTACATATTTTCCTATATCAGTATTAGCACTCCTACTGCATAATAGAACGGGTGGTTGTTATTCACACTGGTCTAATGAGGTAGTCTGTTTTAGTCACACTGGTCTAATGAGGTGGTCTGTGTTAGTCACACTGGTGTAATGAAGAATTCTGTGCTAGTCACACTGTTCTAATGAGGTACTCTGTTAGTCACACTGGTCTAATGAGGTAGTCTGTTTTAGTCACACTGGTCTAATGAGGTAGTCTGTGTTAGTCACACTGGAGTAATGAAGAATTCTGTGCTAGTCACACTGTTCTAATGATGTACTCTGTGTTAGTCACACAGGTCTAATGAGGTGGTCTGTGTTAGTCACACTGGTCTAATGAGGTAGTCTGTGTTAGTCACACTGGTCTAATGAGGTAGTCTGTGTTAGTCACACTGGTCTAATGAGGTACTCTGTGTTAGTCTCACTGGTCTAATGAGGTAGTCTGTGTTAGTCACACAGGTCTAATGAGGTACTCTGTGTTAGTCGCACTGGTCTGATTAAGTACTCTGTGTTAGTCACACTGGTGTAATGAGGTACTCTTTGTGAGTCACGCTGGTCTAATGAGGTACTCTGTGTTAGTCACACTGGTCTGATGAAGTACTCTGTGTTAGTCACACTGGTGTAATGAGGTACACTGTGTTAGTCACACTGGTCTAATCAGGTACTCTGTGTTAGTCACACTGGTCTAATGAGGTAGTCTGTTTTAGTCACACTGGTCTAATGAGGTAGTCTGTGTTAGTCACACTGGTCTAATGAGGTACTCTGTGTTAGTCTCACTGGTCTAATGAGGTAGTCTGTGTTAGTCACACAGGTCTAATGAGGTACTCTGTGTTAGTCGCACTGGTCTGATTAAGTACTCTGTGTTAGTCACACTGGTGTAATGAGGTACTCTTTGTGAGTCACGCTGGTCTAATGAGGTACTCTGTGTTAGTCACACTGGTCTGATAAAGTACTCTGTGTTAGTCACACTGGTGTAATGAGGTACACTGTGTTAGTCACACTGGTCTAATGAGGTACTTTGTGTTAGTCACACTGGTCTAATGAGGTAGTCTGTTTTAGTCACACTGGTCTAATGAGGTAGTCTGTGTTAGTCACACTGGTGTAATGAAGAATTCTGTGCTAGTCACACTGTTCTAATGAGGTACTCTGTGTTAGTCACACAGGTCTAATGAGGTACTCTGTGTTAGTCGCACTGGTCTGATTAAGTACTCTGTGTTAGTCACACTGGTGTAATGAGGTACTCTTTGTGAGTCACGCTGGTCTAATGAGGTACTCTGTGTTAGTCACACTGGTCTGATGAAGTACTCTGTGTTAGTCACACTGGTGTAATGAGGTACACTGTGTTAGTCACACTGGTCTAATCAGGTACTCTGTGTTAGTCACACTGGTCTAATGAGGTAGTCTGTTTTAGTCACACTGGTCTAATGAGGTAGTCTGTGTTAGTCACACTGGTCTAATGAGGTACTCTGTGTTAGTCTCACTGGTCTAATGAGGTAGTCTGTGTTAGTCACACAGGTCTAATGAGGTACTCTGTGTTAGTCGCACTGGTCTGATTAGGTACTCTGTGTTAGTCACACTGGTGTAATGAGGTACTCTTTGTGAGTCACGCTGGTCTAATGAGGTACTCTGTGTTAGTCACACTGGTCTGATAAAGTACTCTGTGTTAGTCACACTGGTGTAATGAGGTACACTGTGTTAGTCACACTGGTCTAATGAGGTACTTTGTGTTAGTCACACTGGTCTAATGAGGTAGTCTGTTTTAGTCACACTGGTCTAATGAGGTAGTCTGTGTTAGTCACACTGGTGTAATGAAGAATTCTGTGCTAGTCACACTGTTCTAATGAGGTACTCTGTGTTAGTCACACAGGTCTAATGAGGTAGTCTGTGTTAGTCACACTGGTCTAATGAGGTACTCTGTGTTAGTCTCACTGGTCTAATGAGGTAGTCTGTGTTAGTCACACAGGTCTAATGAGGTACTCTGTGTTAGTCGCACTGGTCTGATTAAGTACTCTGTGTTAGTCACACTGGTCTGATAAAGTACTCTGTGTTAGTCACACTGGTGTAATGAGGTACACTGTGTTAGTCACACTGGTCTAATGAGGTACTTTGTGTTAGTCACACTGGTCTAATGAGGTAGTCTGTTTTAGTCACACTGGTCTAATGAGGTAGTCTGTGTTAGTCACACTGGTGTAATGAAGAATTCTGTGCTAGTCACACTGTTCTAATGAGGTACTCTGTGTTAGTCACACAGGTCTAATGAGGTAGTCTGTGTTAGTCACACTGGTCTAATGAGGTAGTCTGTGTTAGTCACACTGGTCTAATGAGGTACTCTGTGTTAGTCTCACTGGTCTAATGAGGTAGTCTGTGTTAGTCACACAGGTCTAATGAGGTACTCTGTGTTAGTCACACTGGTCTAATGAGGTAGTCTGTGTTAGTCACACTGGTGTAATGAGGTACTCTTTGTTAGTCACGCTGGTCTAATGAGGTACTCTGTGTTAGTCACACTGGTCTATTAAAGTACTCTGTGTTAGTCACACTGGTGTAATGAGGTACACTGTGTTAGTCACACTGGTCTAATGAGGTACTCTGTGTTAGTCACACAGGTCTAATGAGGTAGTCTGTGTTAGTCACACTGGTCTAATGAGGTAGTCTGTGTTAGTCACACTGGTCTAATGAGGTAGTCTGTGTTAGTCACACAGGTCTAATGAGGTACTCTGTGTTAGTCGCACTGGTCTGATTAAGTACTCTGTGTTAGTCACACTGGTGTAATGAGGTACACTCTGTTAGTCAGACTGGTCTAATGAGGTACTCTGTGTTAGTCACACTGGTCTAATGAGGTACTCTGTGTTAGTCACACAGGTTTAATGAGGTAGTCTGTGTTAGTCACACTGGTCTAATGAGGTACTCTGTTAGTCACACTGGTGTAATGAAGTAGCCTGTGTTAGTCACACTGGTCTAATGAGGTAGTCTGCTGTAATATGTTCTCCACTATATACAACGTCTCCTACTCATCTGTTTCTGTTATTGGTCAGAATAGAAAACCAAGTGCCCTCAGTGTTGTTTACTGTTAGATTGGCTGGTATCTTAGTGAGAATCAGCGTTAGACACACAGGATACTTTCTCTCTGACCACACACATATACAACACACACCACACATACACACACACACAACACACACCACAGATACACAAACACATACAACACACACCACACATACACACACCACATATACACACACACACACACACACACACACACACAACACACACCACATATACACAAACACACAACACACACCACATATACACAAACACATACAACACACACCACATATACACAAACACATACAACACACACCACACATACACAAACACACAACACACACCACATATACACAAACACACACCACACATACACAAACACAGCTTGTACAGAACACGTACCTGATGTGGACACCATAAATAAAGAGGACAGCAGGAATGATACACAGACCAGCTTCATCCCTGAAACACAGTTTAAATACTTAAAACCCAAGTACTGAAATCCTTCAATACTTAAAACCCAAGTACTGCAATCCTTCAATACTTAAAACCCAAGTACTGTAATCCTTCAATACTTAAAACCTTGAACCATTTAAATACTTAAAACCTAACAGCTGTAATCCTTCAATACTTAAAACCCAAGTACTGTAATCCTTCAGTACTTAAAACATAGAACCATTTAAATAATTAAAGCATAGAACAATTCAAATACATAAAACACAATTTTATATACTTGTTTTTGCACATACTTGTTTTTAAAGGCAGTCTGTGTATTCATTCATTTCAGATTAACACTCTCTCTCTCTCACTCTCTCTCTCTCTCTCTCTCACACACACACACACACACACACAATCTGGCTGGCCACTTCTGTGCTGCTTATCCACACATACCAACCACAGCTGAAACAGGAGAATCCATCATATCATGAGTGAGTGGTTTCAGCTCTGCAGGACTGTTTCAGTCACACTGATCATATTTGAGGATGTTGCTTCTTATAGGGTCACAGACCTGGAGGAATTTACATCATCTGAACGCTAAAAACTGTCACTATTTACAAATATGTATTTTATTACGTTCGTATATTAGTCTACACTTTAAACCTATTTTCTGCGTGTTTAATAATCATAACAACTCGTATAGCCTATTTGCGCATGAGCTTTTACACTGAGTTGCCAAAGCACGGACGGTTTAGGCGCGGTAGAGATATGGACAAACTAACAAACTCAAAGAGGCCGATATCACACATGAGCAGACCTAATATGACCAGTCAATCTCCCGAATGAGATATTTCATTTGATTCAACTGTCCTGTTGCACAGTAAACAACCTACCTTGGTTATAGTTTTTACGATAACTGTTAATGCTTCCATAGCATCCTTAGGTTAATGAGAATATTTTGTTCCTGTTTATTTGTCATTTAATCTCAGTAAGTCTTGTGTTTCTCGGGTCCCGTTCACATGGTAATATCATAATATAATATCGTAACAGACATCTCAAGTTTCCCGGAAGCTTCGGGAGTCTCCCGCATTTCGGTAGTGTCTCCCTGATACCCGCGAGTCACATATGATCTCCGGGAATTCAGAACGAGTGACCCACACAAACGCGCACACAGGCGACAGACTTTTGTCTCTAATCGCGAGTGGGAAGGAGAGAGAGGGGTTCTGATTGATCTGTTCTCCGCTCAACAACTCGCCACCCCCCCCCCCCCCCCCCCCGCTCAACAACTTAACCTCCGGGGGGGTTACTTGGGATGCCTGTCATAATAATGTTTGTTTCAACGGGTCGTGTAATTCTGTAGTAGCCTAACTCGAAACGGTCGACTGAGTATCTAAAAGGTTTAACATATAACAGTTATACAAATCATAGTTGGTTATAAACTTACCAAATGACATTCTGCTTCTGGAACCAAGTCCGACTTAAAGTACTTTCATTTTTGTTTTGATCCAGGTAGTATCTAAATGTACGGAGCCCCGGAGAGGACATGGGTAAAAAACTATATTTACCATTCGAGCGCACTTTTTCTGTAATTCGTGCTCACGAATGATTAATTCGTTCACACGATTAACACCCAGATAGCAAAATTATTCTGGCCCAGATCTGGCCCACATTGCCCATTTTCATCTGGTCCACTTGCCGCACTGATGGAAGGCCCTTGGGCGGACCGCTCCCGGTTGCCAGATTTGGGCCACATAAGGGCCAGATTAGGGCCACATGTCAGCCACAAGAGAAGCACGCATTTGGGCCAAATGTGGGCCAGATGTGGGCCACAAGCTGACTACAAGATGTGGGCCATATCTGGAACAGATCTGCACCAGACTCATTTCAGACAATAAAACTATTCTGGAAGCACAAAATGAATGCAAACACTGGAATTAGTGCAAAAGAATTTAATTTATTTAACACTCAAAACAACCTCCTCCTCCTTCCATTTCACTGTCCAGTACAAAAACATTGGATTGATTCACATAACAGTATTTGACAGCATTCAAAACTTCTCTCCTGCTTGTTCTGTTCATTATATACAAAAAAGGAGATTGTTTAGTAAAGCAAGTGTTATAGAAGCTTATCACCATTTCTAATCAAATTCAAATTGCAATTCATTCTCACGTTTTGTTTTAATCGTGTGCCCCTTTTAATTAAACTCGTGGTCATGACTGATTCATTCGTTCACACAATTAGCAATTCGTTTTCACGTTTTCATTAATTCCTCTGCAAACACTACTGGCCTAAGCGCATACACTGCAGATACCGACGGCTAGAGTTGTATAGTAACGAAGTAGAACTACTTCGCTACTGTACTTAAGTACTAAAATGCTGTATCTGTACTTTACTGGAGTATTATTATTTTTCTCCTATTTCCACTTTTAGTTCACTACATATTTTTCATTAGTTTAATACTTTTACTCCGATACATTTTTGACGTGCTGTAGTTACTCGTGTCACCGGGTCATGTCACCGGGTCAAGCGAGCAGGCTATGGAACAATAAAGTGGTCAAAATTAGTCTCAAACTAAATGCTTCGTAATCTAGGTTCACTTGACGCGTTGTGACTGGCGCAAGGGTCCGCGCGGCTCTGCCCATGCGCGTTGGCCCAGCGTGCGATCGTGTCGCAAGGTGAAATTCAAGGTGGAATTTGCAAGGAACAAAGTTGCAAGGTGGAATTCATGCACTTGTATGGAACTTTCACAGTTCATTTTCAATAATTTCCAGCACCTTTAGCTTAATTTACATATTTATACAAATACACATATACTCGAAAGGATTTGAAATAATTAGCTTTTTATCACATTAAAAGAGATGGTACCATATTTGGTATAGCAGAAAATACGTGTATTACATAAGCTTGTTGGCGTTTTAATGTACATATTGTCCAGGGGTGGAAAGTAACTAATTACATTTACTCACATTACTGTAATTGAGTACTTTTTTTTACTTTTATTTGTAATTTTCTGAGTAGTTTTTGAAATATGTAATTTTTACTTTTACTTGAGTACATTTTGACCCAAGTAGTTTTACTTCACTACATTTGAATGCCCTCACATTACTGAGTAAAAAAATATTGATGGTGAAAAATTAAATGCGGGCAGCAATTTAAACTTCTGAGTCCCAGAACTGAAGGCTAATTGCGTGGCCTTGCCTTGCGCGCGCCCTTTCCATTGTCTCATAATCAGGTCGTAATCTGGTGCACTTTTTTTCCAAAAGGATTCTATCTATCAGGTTCTGTGGGATCCTGTGGACATTTTATTGAGAAAAGTGGAATCCTGTGGGCACTGTATTTTGAATAGTTGGATCCTATGTGCGTTTTAAATATTGGAATCCTGTGCGCATTTTGTTTTATTTTGAGATGTGGGATCCTGTGGTCATTTTATATTTTATTTTGAGTTGTGGCAAACTGTGGGCATTTTATTGTGAATAATGGGATCTGGTGGGCACTGTATTTTGAATAGTTGGATCCTGTGAGCACTTACTTTTAAATTGTAGGATCCTATGAGCATTTTTAAAATTTTTGATGTGGGATCCTGTGGGCATTTTATTGTGAGTAGTGGAATCCTGTTGCATTTAATTTGATTTGTGGCATATTGTGGGCACTTAATTTTGTGTGCATTTTGTTTTTTGAATAATTAGTCATTTAAATTTCTTTATTCTTATCATAGTGTTGTCCGTTGGACAATAGGACTGGAAATTGTTTGCACTTTATGGTACAGGTTGTGACTGTCCTTGTGCTGTGAGGAAGTATGTTCCTGAGCCCAGCTGATCTTTTGCAAGTGTGGATGTCCACTTAAATATGCTTTGAAATCGATTAAAACAACTTGTGCTGAATTTGGTTCATGATTCATCCATGCATTAAATAACTGAATGTAACTAAGTAACTTTTACTCAAATTACATTTTAAATGAAGTAATTTTGTACTTTTACTCAAGTAAATTTTGAGATGGGTAATTTTACTTTTACTCTGAGTAGATTTTAGGCAAAGTAATGATACTTTTACTCAATTACAATTTTTCAGTACTCTTTCCACCTCTGATATTGTCACAATATGGACGGACAAGAAGTGTAGTTTTTATAACTTTTACTCGAATAGCCAAACACTATACCAGGGGTAATCAATTAAATCTTTCCGCGGTCCATTTTTGGCAGATAGCTCAGACCTTAGGTCCGGGTCCGCGGTGGCGAACGAAAGTTGTTGAGCGGGGGGGGGGGGGGGGCAACGTAACACTCAAATGGGTGGTGAACGTAACACTCGTCTCCGGTTTAAAATATAGTCTCCCGTTAAAATTTTTTTGGCATTTGGGTCCGTATCCAGTTAATCAGGAATGTAATTGGGTCCGGACAGGACGGCGTTCGGGTCCGGATCCGGACCGCGGTCCGCCATTTGGTGATACCTGCACTATACAATCTGTATGTCGCTGAACAGAATCCACTATACTCTGACTCTCTGTGCATGTTACGTGTGTCTCCTAAATGTATTCTTTAACATCTTATCAAAATAAAAGCCATGTCTCATGACATCTCCCCCTTTAAGTTTGTTTATGTAACAAATATCAATAAACAAATAATGTCTTCGCACTGCTCACATTTTCTATATCCTAGTTTCATTACCACTTACAGACTGTAATAAAACATTAAAGTAAACTTCCAATAAAGAAAACATTCTATAGCATTTCTATAGTATTTATCTTAACTACAACTTAAACTTAATTTCTCTTTTCTTTAAACTAAGCATTCATCGGACAAAGTCCTTGAACTTCACAGGAGTCTTGATAGTTCTTCCTGATGACCTTTTAACCAAAGGAACTGGTGTAGTCGGCGAATGGACCGGCACTCCTTCTGGCGATACCTGGTCTGGAGCCTTTGGTGCGGATGTAGGCTGAGCTGGCTCGCTAGTGGTCACACCAGCTGGTTGGGCATGTTCCTCTGGCGGTGTCTGTTCCTCCGGGCTGGATTGCTCTGGGATGAGCTGCAGGTGACGTCGGTTTCAACGTGTGACTGTGCCTTGCTCAGTTCTCACCACGTATGACCATGGCTCTGGTGCATTTGAAACTATAACACCAGGAGTCGTCCATCTCTTTTCCCCATCCAGCTTGACCTTTACCTGCTGACCAGGGCGTAGAGCTGGAAGGTCACGCGCAGTGTCTCCTGTTGTAGAAGAACCTGTAGGCCTGTTTTGTCTGTCTATCTTTATCTTTCAGCTGCTTAGCATTGACATTGCAGGGCTGCAGATGTTCTGTGAGAGTGAGGACTCTCGTTCTGATCTGGCGACCTACTGCAAGCTGGGCAGGGCTCTGTCCATTTGACTGAATTGGGGTGTACACACAGTTGGGGTGTAAACACAGTTGACGCCAAGTGTGGGTCTGGTTGGCGCAAGATACGCTTGGCAGTCTGTACTGCACCGGGTAATGGAGTGGTCATTAATGTCTCTCTGTTCTGTAGGTTTGTGTATGATGCAGAACTCACAGGTTGTAACGCACCTGGCAATGTCCTGTCCAATGCCCGGCCACCACACTGACATCCTGGCTCTCTCTCGGCTCTTGGTCAAGCCGAAGTGACCCTCGTGGAGCTTGGACAGCACTTCTATACGCTGTGACCCCGGTATCACGATTCTGTCGTCGTACAGCAGCAAGCCGTCGGCTTCGGAAAGGTGTGCTCTCGCTTTGTGATAGCCCTGGAGCATGTGTGGCAACTGCGACATTGAAGTTGGCCAGTCCTGACGGATGTAGTGAGTAACTCTCTGGAGATCCTCATCCTATCCTGGAGGGCCGCCGCTCGGATCTTCTCCAGTCTGTTGTCAGACACTGGTCTGATAGCCATCACCGCTTGCACATAGCCTTTCACATCCTCTTCAGTATCCGAAGCTTCAATAACCTTCAGTGGGTTTCGGGACAGTGTGTCTGCAATTATGAGTTGTTTGCCTGGCACATGTACCGCCTTAACATTGAACCTCATGAGGCGCATTAACAAGCGTTGGCATCTCAGTGGTACTTTGTCCAGGTTGTAGGTGTTGATCAAAGGTACCAACGGCTTATGGTCGGTTTCCAGACAAAAGCTCTCCATTCCGTGTAGGTAATGTGAGAATCGTTCACATGCCCAGACACACGCCAGACACTCCTTTTCTATCTGAGAGTATCTGCGCTCTGTCTCTGTCAAAGTGCGTGAGCAGAATGACACTGGACGTAGAGTATCTCCCTGGTCTTGGAGAAGGGTGGCTCCTAGGCCATAACTACTGGCATCTGCACTCACCACTGTCCGCTTGCTGGGGTCATAGTAGGCTAACACTGGTGTTGTGACCAGCATCTTCTTCACCTCTTCGAGGGCCTGCTCTTGTGCGGCACCCCACACCCACTGGACATCACTCCTCAGCAGGGAGGAGATCAGCAGCACAGTGGCCAGATGAGGCAAGAATTTGGCCAAGTAATTCACCATACCCAGCATTTGGCGGAGTTCACTAACATTCTGAGGACTTGGCATGTCGGTTATGGCTTTGACCTTGTCACCATCAGGCTTTATTCCATCCGCTCCAATGATGTGCCCGAAGTACCGCAGCTCTGGCTGTGCGAAGTGGCACTTGTCTTTGTTGAGCTTAAGCCCCAATGCCTTGATTGTCTGCATTACAGCTTTCAGGTTGCTGTCATGTTCAGCTTTAGTCTTCCCAGACACTAATATATCATCCATCACCACAACTGTGCCTTTATGTTCACGTAGCAGGGTGCTCATTTCTCCCTGAAATATTTCAGGAGCAGAGGTGATTCCGAAGGGCAGTCTTTTAAAACAGAATCTCCCTATTGGAGTGATGAAAGTAGTCAACCTCTGACTGGCTGGGTCCAAGGGTAATTGCCAAAAGCCGCTGGATGCGTCAAGGGTCGAGAAGACAGTGGACCCTGACAGCGTCTGCGTCACATCTTCCAGCGTAGGCAAGATGAACCTCTCTCTCCTTACCGCTTCATTCAGCCGCTTTAGGTCTACACAGATACGAATTTTGCCGTTCTTTCTGGCTACTGGAACCATCGGCGCACACCAGTCCGTGGCCTCTCTCACCTCCTCGATGATCCCCAATGACTGCATGCGTGCTAACTCCTGCTCCACCTTTGTGAGCAGTGGGAAGGGGACACGCCGTGGTGTTGTGACACTGTAGGGCTGAGCATCCTCTCAGAGCTCAATTTTCACCGGTTTGCAATTTAAACGTCCAATGTCACCAAAGACAATGTCACCCTCCAACTCGTCCACTCTCAGCACTAGTCCCATCTTGCATGCAACTGCACGACTGAGCAGGTTTTTTGTGCACGCGCCACTCACAACAAATATCCAAAAACTGTATTTTTGACCCATTTGTTTAGTGGTAGCCAGGAACTTTCCCATGAACTTAAGCTTGCCACCAAGACTGCGCACGTCTGCTGCTGTCTGGCTGGTCGCATGGGCAGACTGAGATGACAAGCTGTATGACATGACAGTAATATCGGCCCCAGTGTCAATTTTGAAGCGTAGCATTTTGCCACAGATTGGCAGATCAATGTGCCATCTTTCATCTGCACTGTTCTCATTACTAACAGACCCCAAGAAGAATGAACTCATTGACTCTTCATCTACGTTTTGAGTAGTTATTTCTTTTACGGTCTTTGTTTTGCACACAATCTCAAAATGTCCCGTCTTGTTGCATTTACGGCACCTTTTCCCATGTGCAGGACACGCACCCATCTCGTGCTCCCTGTTGCACCTCGTGCACTTTCCCTCTGTTGTTCTATCTTTGTATTTGTGTTTCGACTTCCCAGCAGAGCCCTTTTTAAACTTTCCGAATTGTTTGTGTTTGACTTCGTTCACTTCACTTTCCATTCTCATTTGTGTTTGTTTTTTCACAAGCTCAGATTGATGAGCCATTTGAATTGCCTTCTCTAACGTGAGCTCGGGCTCTAGCTGAAGCTTCAGGGACACTTCACCATCCGCAATCCCGATGACTAGTCTGTCCCGTATCTGTTCATCCTTACTAGCCCAAAATTCACAGTGCTCTGCTAGCTTGTACACGTTACGTACAAAAGCCTCAACGCTTTCCCCACTCTGTTGGGAGTGTCGGTGAAAACAGGCACGTTCGTGTAAAATGTTGCGTTTAGGCATGAAATGTTCGTCAAATATTGCTTTTTTTTTTTTTTTATGGCCCACCTCCACCCCCCCATCTTTGGAGGACAACTTTGTTTTTATGTACAGATCAAATGACAATTATAACAATTATAACAATATGCAAAGTGATAATTATTGGGGTTAGGTGGACCAAGAAAAGAGGGGGAGAGAAAGAATAAAAAGGGAAAAGACAGAAGGGCAGGGGGAAAAAATAAATAAATAAATAATAATAATAATAATATATAAAGGAAAAAAAAAACCCCAACCAGCTCGAATGACCACAGCAAAGTAAAGCAGAAAGTGTACCATAGACATTTAGAACAAATGACGTGATGTATGTGTGAGTGTGTGTTTATGTGTAACCTAGTTGTGCAACATAGGATAAATGTACGGAATGTACTTACCAGCAAGGGTAGAAAGCTGCGACAACATTCCCCCAGATGCCAGAGGTAGGCAGAGAAAGACCCGGGAATCCCACACGCCCACGGCCCCCCCAGGAGCTGTGGAGCCCCAGGGCAGCACTTCCCAGTGACCCTCGCATGCCCGCCCCCAGAGGCGGGAGAGTGAGAACCCCGGACCGCGCCCCCACAGCCAAGGAGTGCAGGTCCCGGGGAACCAGAGGAAACAGAGCCTCCCCCAGGATGCCCCACCCCACCCCCCCGCCGTGGGCCGGCAGCAAAGCCCCAGCGCCCCGCGCCCTGGAAAACCACCCACCACCCGGCAGGGCCCCCCTCCCACCGAGGAGCCCCGAGCCGCCCCGGACCACAACCGCCCAGGGGAGCGGACCAGGCGCCCCCACGCCGGAGCACCAGGCCGGGCCCCAGAACCCCAAGGCGCCCCCCCCCCCGGAGCGGGGCAGTAACCACAGGGGAGCAGCCGGAAGCGGACCGGGCACGACCAGCCCCCGACCCAGAACCAGCCGTCCTCACTCATACACTCAACTCATATATGCATTTGCCCCTATACACCTTATATACCCCTCTACCCTGCACAAACCCAGACCCATACCCATACACATACACACATGCGCCCCTAAACTCACCTTCACATGTTGACCCTCACACATATACACCTACACGCACATGCACATTCATCCCAACATGACTTCCTCCACACATCCGACCACACCCATATACACTCTTGCGCACATGGGCCTACCCCCAAATGTGCCCACACCCCAATATATACACACATACCCATATGTTCCCCCCAACATGTACTCATTCACCTACCTGTATAAAAAGATAGGACAAAGACACACATGCCTCCAAACCAACACACCCTCCGCGGCGGGGGCAAAGGCTGGACCAGCAAGGATCGGTAGTAGTTTCCAGGACGCCACCAGCCCGGCCCCGCGCCTGCGACCCACCCCCGCCCCGGCAGGGAGCAGGAAACGGGTGAAGGAAGGCCTTCCCACCCCTCCACCCCCAGTGCTGTGTTGTGTGTAGGTGTTGGTGTATATGCATGTGTGGTAGTGTGTGATACTTTGGTGCAGTTAAAATTGAGGGGACAGGTGTTGGGACCAACGTGGACAAAGCCCCAGGTCACTGGCCAGTGTTTGTCCACACCGTCCCCTCAAAAGGCTCTCAATGTCTAAGGTGCAGTAAAAACTGAGGGACAGACAGTGGTGAGGAGACGGGTGAACCATGGCAGCAGGCCCACCTCGTCAACCTCTGGTTACACGCCTGCCCCCCAGGATCCTAAATGTACAAGGACTGTGTGCGTGCGTGCGTGCGTGAATATGTGTGGGGAGTGGGTGGGTGGAAATGCGTAGGTCCAGAGGAAATGGTCCTCTGGAAGAGGAGAGCCAGCTAGCTGGCTCATTGAGCACCGAGCTTCACTGCCCCACCGACTCGAGGCAGGGAGCGGTCGACCCGGGGAGACCGGGCGGGCAGCTCCCTCCGTCACCGCATCCAAGCCCAGATCCCCACCACCCCCACCACAGAGGACAGCCGGTCTGGACATCCACATACACCTAAACACATATTCTCTATCGCATACGTATACACCCACACACCTTGTCCCATATTCACAACACACTTATGTAAGCACCCACAGCCATACCAATCACACATCAAACGACAGCAGACATCCACAGGGTTGAAGACAAGCTGGTCTGAGTCCGGAACCCAGTGCCCCCGGCCCGCCCCAGACACCCCCGACAGCCACCGCCCCACCCCCACCAGCCAGGCCCCTTAGAGCCCCAAGGCCCAGACCCGACGCCTACCGACCCACCCCCCCCAGCGGTGCACCCGCAGCGGCACAGGCCACCCCGTGCGGGCAGGGCCCCAGCACAGGGTCGGGTGGCCCCAGGCACCGGGCCCCAGGTCCCGCCACCTGGCCCCGCAGGGGAGGCCAGCCACCCCCCTTAGGGCCAGCACCTGCTCCCCCCGCTCCCCTGGCCCCGCACCCCAGAGCCCAGAGGCAGCGCAATCCAAGGACCCCCCCCCACCGCCCGCCAGGACAAACACACAAACATCCCAGGTCGGCAGCCCCGGCCCCCCAGCCCAGAAAGTGGCCGGCACGAGCAGTCCCCCCAGAGTCGACCCCCAGCCACCAACCGGCCATCCGGGAGTCGTGGCCCCAGCCAGCCTCCCCGACTAGCTAATGGAACTGATCAGTGGGAACCAAAGAGAGTTAAATTCTTCCAACTGGTCTTTAGAGGAAGCAGACATTCTCTCCAGACAGATGTGATCGAGTAATACATTTTTGTAATGAGTAATATGCAGGTCCTTTTTTGCTTTCCAATTGATAAGAATGGTTTTCTTGGCGATGCATAGGGCAGTAAGAACTATCTGTGATGTGTTTGCCTCTATAGCCAGTTCACTGACGTCTCCTAGGATGCACAGTCTGGGTGACGTTGGGATGTAGCATTTAAACCACGTGGACAAGTCTACACATACCTTCTGCCAGAATTCCTGGACAGGCCTACAGTCCCATATAGCATGCATATAGTGATCAATTACATTGCCTGTACAGTGGGTACATATGTTTGACTGTGCTAGGCCCATTTGGAACATCCTTTGTCCTGTATAATGTGTTCTATGAAGGACTTTGTATAAGTTGTTAGTTGGGGCTTTTACTTATTTTGAAAATGTTTGTGCATACGTCTGTCCAAAAATGTTGATCTGGATTAATAGATAGATCTCGTTCCCATTTGGCTATTGGAAGGGATATTGAATCATCAAACTTTAACAATAATTTATACAGTTTTGATAATAATTTAGGAGTATCTAGATTTAAAAATTCAGTTACCCATGCTGATATTTCTAAATTCAGTTGATTGCGATTAAATCTCTGTTGAATGATGGATTTTAATTGTTGATATTCAAGAAATCTACTGTTATTTATACCATACTCTGATATAAGTTCCTGAAATGTGACAAAGTTTCCATTTTTAATAATATGTTCTAAATTTTTTATTCCCTTATCATGCCATGATGTGAAATGTAATACTTTCTTGTTCTGACAGATGTCTGGATTGTTCCAAATGGGTGTTAGTTTGCATGGGTTGAGTGGAGACCGAGTTAATTTAAGGAATTCCCACCAGGCTGTCAGTGAAGTATTTATACTGAGGCCTGATGCTTAATATTAGGGCTAATGTAAGGGAGGTCTGAGAGTTTTAATTTCCCGCAGAATGCTTGTTCTAGGTCCAACCATGGGCTGTCTATTAAGTCGTATTTGTTCCATTTTAAAATGTACTGTAATCTATTGGCTAAGAAATATTGATAAAAATTTGGTAGTTCTAAACCACCATTGAGTTTTTGCTTTTGCAAGGTTTTCAGACTTATTCTTGATGGCTTGTTTTTCCATTGGAATTTTGAGATGTTTGAGTCTAAGGATTTAAACCAAGCAGCAGAGGGTTTATTTGGGATTAGTGAGAATAAATAATTGACTTTGGGTAGAACCATCATTTTAATGGTAGCGACTCTCCCTATGAGTGATATAGGTATAGCGTTCCAGCGTGTGAGATCATCTTCTATTGTTTTTAATAGAGGGATATGATTTAACTGTTCGTCAAATATTGCTACTACAGTATCGAAGTAAACCGCCTCTTGCTGTTCAGTGAAAGTAAAAGTGCTAAACACAGGCTCGGCGTCTTTGCCCATTGCATACAGAATAGGGCTGAACGATTTTGGAAAATAATCTAATTGCAAATTTTATCTATAAATTGCGATTGCGATTTAAAATGCGATTTTTTTCCACTGTTTTCAGCTTAGCTGAAACTCTGTTTCGGGATTTTTTATACAGCTCACGTATAACAACTTGGCTAAAATATGTGCGTGAGGGCATTTGCAGGGTTGCCAACTCTCACGCATTGAGAGTGAGACACACGCATTTGACCATCTTCACATGCTCTCACGCCACACATCCGATTTCTCACGCCGAAAAAAAAATCTAGATTATTTACCTCTGATCCATATCTATGATTCAATGAGTTACTAGTTCGCTCTGGCGCCAACCACCGGCGATCAATCGATCGCAATATAATACTTAATTTGTGTCCATTTTACACCGCCCCGGTAACAACTTACGTTCGCTACCTCCCAGTCAACAATTTACACTCCCCACCCCCTCCAGGTTCAAATCTCACTCCAAGCGATCTTGAAAAGTTGGCAACCCTGCATTTGGTAGCGCATGTCCAGGGCAGTCATGGCCTGGTGGTTAGGGAACTGGTCTTGTGACCGGAGGGTCGTGGGTTCGATTCCTAGACCTGAGGCCATGACTGAGGTGCCCCTGAGCAAGGCCCTTAACCCTCAATTGCTCACTTGTATAAAAATGAGATAAAAAATGTAAGTCGCTCTGGATAAGGGCGTCAGCCAAATGCCATAAATGTAAATGTAAATATCTAGTGTGTTTAATAAAGCCATGAAGCCGGGCTTGTTCACTATATTTAACGGGCATCATGTCTTTCGCTATGAACTCCGTTACTGGCCGAGTTATTTCAGCGTGCTGCTTCAAATCATATCAATAAGGAGTTACACTTTCAAACAGTTCGGTCAGTGATCCCTGTCGGCTGGTACTTGGCGTATTTGAAGATGCAGCACTGGTCGTTGGCATTTAGCCTTGTTAAGCAGCATCTTTTTTAAAGCCAAAGTAATTTCACACAACTGATGTGCTGCCCCTCCTTAGTATTAACCTTTCAGTTGTGTCAGCTTCTGTCGAGCCTGAAGCCATTGTGCAACAAGTTAAAGTGCGCTGTGTTAACTTCACTTCTCCACCTCCCTGCCTCCTGCTCGGGTTTGCACCGTTTGTCCTCGGCTCGGCGCGCTCCCAAGTCACGTGACCAGTTTAAATCGCAGCCTGTGCGATTAGAGAATCACGTTTTAAAATATCGTGAGATTATCGCAAATGCAATTAATTGTTCAGCCCTAATACAGAAGTGAATTTACTTGCACATCCTGGTCTTCCTTATCCAGGTTTGTTGCAATCCGAAAGCGTGCAAACCGTTGCTTCCACATCGGCCATGTTGAAGGCTGCGTGAAATCGAAAGCTTCGGGCGTGTGGAACTTTGGCATTTTCCCTCGTTGTTCTCGCTTTCGCTCCCTCTCGTAGCTTTAAATTTCTTCACTCCAAACTCACTGCCGCTTTTCTCTCTCTCAACGGAAGTGTTTACGCCACCACTTCTGACACCATGTCACAATATGGACGGACAAGAAGTGTAGTTTTTATAACTTTTACTCGAATAGCCAAACACCATACAATCTGTATGTCGCTGAACAGAATCCACTATACTCTTGATTCTCTGACGCAGTGCGTGTTACGTATCCTAAACGTATTCTAATATCTTATCAAAATAAAAGCCATGTCTCATGACACTTTTGTTATTCATATATTTTCTCTGATTTATTTTGGATACTGCATACATTCTAACTGAATCACATTCAGGCGGAGGACCACCGGGCAAGTTTCTTAGCGCAGTTTGTGAGGTGGTGCAGCGTATCATGGGGGTGATCTGTGGAGTGGAGGGGGGTTCAGGATCCTGCATTAATGAAATTCTAAAAAGTATCTCAAAGACAAAGTTTTTATCATTTATTTAGATTTGCACACAAACACTGTGATGCTAATTGTCACTTCAAAATTACTGTCAGTAATAAAGAAGCCCTGCTGGCTTGAGCGCAGATTCTCCATCTGCCCCTCCCTCTTTGATAGCGCTTCCAAACACCTTCAGTCATGAATGCCCGGAGGAAGAGTGAGCGTCTGATGGACGTCTGGCAGAGGACTCACTCCCAAATGACATACAAGAACTGACAAGGCAGACGTCAAAGCTTAAAATTAAAGTATTAAAATCGCAGCATGAATATTACACTCTTGCACGAAAAAATGAAAGGAAGAAAATGCATTGTGCATATTTATGTGCATATATATATATATATATATATATATATATATATATATATATATATATTTTTTTTTTTTTTATATATCTATAAAATTGAAATGTGTGCCTAAAAAGAAGGTTTGCACGCGTCTCTGTCTTCTCAGTGCCATCTCAGCCCCCTGGTGGCAACTCTTAACGACTTATGAGTCTTCTGGAGCAGTCTTAACTTTTCGGGAGAGTAAGAGTGATTCTTATACTTGAGAGTTTTGATAACTGGCACTTACACTTAACTCTGTGAGCAAATCTAAGAATTTTTCAGCACTTAAGTCGAAAATTCCACTCTAAGAAGTTTGATAAATACGGGCCCTGATCATGTGCACCTGATGTGATACACCTGTGTGTGATCTTAACTATTTAAAGTGAGACAATATGGGGTGTCCCAATTTATTCCTCACCAGAAATTGCATTCTTTTAAAATGTAATTTTACAGAAAGTTGTAAAAAGGTCTTTGTTAATTTTTAATTGATTAGTCATATTACTTGGATCCCTCAGTCTTGTTAATAATGATATTAATATCCACATATGTTTTACATATGTTTATATTCAGACTTTCATATGGTATCATGTAATTTTTTTCCATGACTGTATTTTTTTCATACTCTGGAGAAAATAAGCCAGGTCAGTGAGGCCACATTTATTAACTGCAGTACTATAGAATACAGAGATTTCTCCCAGTGAATGTTCTACACTTGAACACATTGCAGTGTTTTTCAGGACTGTTAGGTCTGCTGTCATGCTGATTGTCTATAATCCAACACAGTACAGCAATTCTTGAGGTTTGGACACAAATTTGAAATGTGTCTTAATTGCAGGAGATAAAATTTCCAAAAATCAGTCCAGCAGCTGAACCCTTTTGGCTCCCATGTACAACCAGGACTATAAACTAGACCTGCTTCTCTCATCAGGGGACCAGATTTCATCAGATGTTCAGTTGACTATTTCTGTGTCTTCTTTGAAATGTCAGTCTGTATCAGGTCTGCTACAAGGTACATTGTTTCTATTTTTTGTCTTTATTCTTGACTCTGTAGAGAGTCGATCCCCTACCCCACAGCATTAATTCAACATTTCAAGCAATGCCCTCCCCATCTCTCCTAAGAGTGTATTAGATTGCATGCTAGACCACTCTTTATGGAAAGAAATTAGTCTCAAAACTCCTTACAAATGTGTAAATGATAATCCACAAATTACACATATATCACAAATACATTTCACTGTTCACAAATAAATACATTTAATTTTGTGTCTCACAACCTGAAATTTGTACAAACACTGTTCAACTTTTATAAATACATTGTAATTTGTATGTGAAACTGAATATGTTTCATTTATATTTACTTGCATATTTTTTAAAAGCTTAAGTCTCAAAATTAAAATTTAGTTATAAAATGGTGCATCTGCATTTGTGGATCACGTTTTTTTCGTTCATTTCTGCTCGCGTATTTTGGGTTTTGAGACTTTCCTTGCGCATTTCTGCACCCGATCCACACACAAATGCACCACTCCATTCACAAAGGTGGCAACAAGTGAATAAGCCGCCACAAGGGGGCACTGTTTAGTTTCACTGTGGTTGTGAATGGCGGCGCTCCCAGCTTACAGCTCGGCAACAACCGGTCAGTGTAACGAATGAGAGCTAAGAGGCGGACACAAAAGCTGAGGAGAGCAGGGTTTAATGGCTGGAGTATTAACATAGGGGGTAAGAGGGTGACGAGGCATACTAATAAAATACAAACTGTCACAAACCAAGAACTGATAACCAGACAGGATGACTCAATACAAAAGACAGAGAAAAAACAAATACAAGAACTCAGAACAAGGCCAATAAACATAGAACAACTTACAAGGCAGGAATACGAACAACCAGGATTACTAACACAATGACTTCCAAAGAGGGACTCAAACACAGGGAGTACAAGTACCAAACAAATCAAGACAAACTAGACACACCTGAAATCAAGGAAGGAGGGACAGACAAGACAAGGTGAACAACAGAAGACATGGACCGGACTAACTGGGGAACGGATCTAAACAAGGTTACACAGAAGACAAGGACAGGACTGACAGCAGGACGGGATTCATATGTGACATAACCCCCCCTCCAAGCATGCCACTCCGGGGCACGTTAGGACCAACCCGAGGGGAGCACATCACGGGCAGACGTGGAAAAACACATGGGGATCCAGGGCACAGAGGGGAACCAGCAGTCACAACGGGGCATGGAATCACGTGGGAGGAAGACGGGGCCAGGCCGGGGTACAGACGCAGGACCTGACGGGACAGGACCGGGAACAGACACAGGACTAGGACAGGGACCTGGGGATGAGGAGGCGACAGCGGAGAGAATAAACATAACAATGGAGGCATGAACAGGGACAAGGTAGATGACAACCCTAGGGACCGACACGAGGACAGGAACAGAAACAACCATACCAGACACTGACACCGGAACAGGCACGCAGACACAGACGGTTTCATGAACAGGGACTGGGACGGAACAGGGGAACAAAGGCACAGAAGAAGAACCAACAGGAGGAACAGACATACCACCATTACTGGGACCACAGACAGGCAGAGCAGTCACTGTGGGCCCCCGAATGTCACAGGGTGTCGGAACAGGTCCTTGGTGGCTTTCGAGGGCACGACCAGGTCCCACGCCAGCCACAGAGATGGGAGGAGTTCGCTGGCAGGCCGCGAGGACGGGAGACGAAGGCAACCTCTTACAGGTCACGGGAACAGGGGGCACGGCATCACAGGTTAGCGTGGAGGCTGCGGGGGCGCTGGAGAGCGCGGCGGCCGGGGAGACGCTGGAGAGCGCGGCAGCCGGGGAGACGCTGGAGAGCGCGGCAGCCGGGGAGACGCTGGAGAGCGCGGCAGCCGGGGAGACGCTGGAGAGCGCGGCAGCCGGGGAGGACCCCTTCCGGGTCGCGGGAACAGGAGACGTAGGCGGAGGCGACCCCTTCCGGGTCGCGGGAACAGGAGACGTAGGCGGAGGCGACCCCTTCCGGGTCGCGGGAACAGGAGACGTAGGCGGAGGCGACCCCTTCCGGGTCGCGGGAACAGGAGACGTAGGCGGAGGCGACCCCTTCCGGGTCGCGGGAACAGGAGACGTAGGCGGAGGCGACCCCTTCCGGGTCGCGGGAACAGGAGACGTGGAAGACCCCTTCCGGGTCGCGGGAACAGGCCGCCGAGGCGAGGGGATACACTTGGGGGGCGGGACCACCAAGCCAACGCCCTCGGGGGGGCAGGACCGCCAAGCAGACGCCCTCGGGGGGGCAGGACCGCCAAGCAGACGCCCTCGGGGGGGCAGGACCGCCAAGCAGACGCCCTCGGGGGGGCAGGACCGCCAAGCAGACGTGGCCACTACTCCCCCCCAAAAATTTCTTGGGGGTCTTGTGTGGAGTAGCTTGCGGGATCAGTGGAGGGAGGTCAGGGGCTGTGGTGTTGGCCTCTGTAGCAGTCCGGGAAACCCTGGTAGAACAGACAGACACATTCCCCTCTTGGCTGCCCCTACCATGCCAGCTCCCCCTCACGTGGGATACAGGGAGCTCCCAATGGTACTTAAGAGCATGCCGAGAGTTCTGCCATGGGTTAACTGTCTGTTCCAACCGACCTACCTCGCCTTTAGCAGCAGGTTGCTCATTCCTGCATCTTGGGGTAAGGCGAGTAAGGTCTTGGCTCCTTGCAGGATTCTCTTGACAATAGGCGGCCAAGCAAAAGATATTAGCAATGACCTGTGTGTCATATGGAGAATAACATGTACCCACGGCGCCAGGGGAGTTGTTGTCTCTGGTTAGCCAAGACTGCGACATGGAAGACTCAAACTGCATGGGAGCAGTCTGTGGTCTGTCCCAGCACAAAGACTTACCAGAGCCCTGCTCTCTAGCTGTGTCCTTGGATGGGAAGTCATAATGTAACGAATGAGAGCTAAGAGGCGGACACAAAAGCTGAGGAGAGCAGGGTTTAATGGCTGGAGTATTAACATAGGGGGTAAGAGGGTGACGAGGCATACTAATAAAATACAAACTATCACAAACCAAGAACTGATAACCAGACAGGATGACTCAGAATACAAAAGACAGAGAAAAAACAAATACAAGAACTCAGAACAAGGCCAATAAACATAGAACAACTTACAAGGCAGGAATACGAACAACCAGGAATACTAACACAATGACTTCCAAAGAGGGACTCAAACACAGGGAGTACAAGTACCAAACAAATCAAGACAAACTAGACACACCTGAAATCAAGGAAGGAGGGACAGACAAGACAAGGTGAACAACAGAAGACACGGACCGGACTAACTGGGGAACGGATCTAAACAAGGTTACACAGAAGACAAGGACAGGACTGACAGCAGGACGGGATTCATATGTGACAGTCAGACACCCCAGGACAGCGGCATGGCGAGTCAACCTTCATCATCTTTAAATGAGAATTCTACAGTGAGTAAAACATAATCATCTGTAGTCGTTATGCAATAAACCATATGTTTACACATGATAATTGTTTAACATGTTAGTGAGCCTAATTGTAGCTAGGTTAACTCCATCGGTTAGGCTGCTAGCCATCAGTGAAACGCAAAAATAACCAGTGCATTAGTTCCTTAAATTTGCATGGCCCATACTTGTATTGTACATTTGTGTTGTAATTGCAAAAAAAGAATGTAGACCCAATTGTTAATTATTGGGATTTTTTTAATGTTGCGAATTAATAATTTGTTATTATTATTACTTGTAATGCTATAATGCTAGCTGTTAGTAGGTGTTGGTAACGAAAGTTAAGCCATTCTGTGTTCACCATTAACTTGAAAAAGCTCAGATTTTTTTTGATGATCATGTACTAGGAATTTGAACATGGGTGGCTCCAATAAAATCAGTTGTTCAAACCTTATATAGTGATGTTTGCATTAAACATATTCACAGTTTCACATAGTAATAGGATGGACATTTTAACAGTGTTATATGCTTTTCAGAACATGGTGAAGACGATGGCTCAGGCCCTAGTTACAGCCCTTTCAAGAGAGCTTTCATCCACCCGTAACAGCTCAGTTACCACATCAGTCAGGCCTCCATGTTTCTAAGCTAATACCACTATGTCTCCTAGCAACACCTCTGCTTCTTCATCCAGCAGTACCAGCCTTAGCAGCTCCACTTCTACAATCAACCAGGCTTTAAAGAGGTAAGATAAAATGTTAAGTTTGCAAACTAACATTTGTGGTCTGGATTATTTTCTGTATCCAACAGCAGTAATCAAGTCTAATGACTCACTCTGTTGTCTCTTTTTCAAAGGCAATTTCCTAATATGTTTAATTCAAAAACAGAAGCAAAAAAGGGTAAAGGCCGGTTTTGTAGCTCTTCTCTGACCATTTCATCCAAGCACACAGACCTCACAGTTTATGTCCTGCCAGCCCCTACTTCTTTGACCCCTAAGGCTTCAAAAGAACTAGAACTTGCCTGTGCAGGGTTAGGAAAAAGGGTGATTACAGTTCCAGAAGACTTCAGTCATAAAGAGGTAATTAATTACACATATGATACATATCATTTGATATTTTGAAAGGTATTTAAATTTGGAGTTCTGATTGTATATATTTGGTTAGACCTGTTTCATCTTCAAACTCCACGTTAGATTATTTAGTCTTTATTTTTGTATATGTTGTTAGATTGTTACACTATTGGAGGAGGAGTTTCTCAAACTTCACCCACTTCAAGGACGATGGATGTTCTACAAAGCAACAGGTATGAATATTGATTGGACTGTATCACTTGTAGGCCTGATGTGGTGCCCCTCTTGTTTCCCAGAGAGTCAGATGTTGAACTTACTTCTCAGGTGAGTCAACAGGTAATAGACTAAAATAAGACACCTGGGCTTTAAGCATGTTTCAGTGGTGCTTATATCAACACAGTTGTAAGATATTGAACATATACACATCTGGTACTTTCACCCAGATGGTACGACAGTGGATTCAGTGGCCTCAGTCAAGGCAAAATGACAGTGAGGACAGCGATGAGGACATGCAGACAGAGACGTTGACTCTTATTACAGGGTTTTTCAGTACCTTTGTTGAAGAAGGTATTTGTGGAAAAAAAACACGAGTATTCTAAAGTGGAAATGTTATTCCTGATGCACTAAAGAGTTATGTTTCACCTCTAGCATCCTCAGATGATTTACGGCAGCTCATGAAGTTCTGGACTGGTTGGGAATTGCCATGTCATAGCCTCAAACTGGAAGTAGTGCGATCCAAAGGCCTGCATCACTTACCCAGCTCATCCACCTGCTACGAGCGCTTGCATCTGCCAAACCACTATACCTCTTACTCAGTTCTAAAGAAAGACATGCTGGCATGTCTGAAGTCTGTGGAGAGTGGCTTTGGTCTAGTATGAATGGATCTGCACCACACTTTGTTTTGCATGTTATTTTTGTTCTTGCAGTCTTGAAACACTGTGTAGTTTAATTCTAGTACCACATTTTGCTGTTCCTTTGGTAGTGGTTAAGGTCTGTTATTTGTCTTAAACCATTCATTTGTTCTTATCTACTTGATGTCAATAGATTAATGTTGAGGTTAAATGCCATGGCAGGACATTACACCTCTGGGGCAGCCCAAGCTACATCACCTAACACCTGTTCTTCATGCAGCCCACGATACCTCACCCAACACCTGTTCTTCATGCAGCCCACGATACATCACCTAACACCTGTTCTTCATGCAGCCCACGATACATCACCTAACACCTGTTCTTCATGCAGCCCTCTGCATTTTTATTGCTTTTCAATTGTTAAAGCCAATTGAAACATTCAATTATTTTAATAAAGAAAAGGACAATGTTTCTAGCTGTATTCTCACTTGAACACTGTCACAGGACTGATAATAGTACTTTAACATATCCCTTCTTACACAAACATTTGTACATGTCAGGTAAAATGTTTTATTGAGCAGAGAAAATTTTAGTGGTTAAATATTCTAGTGAAAGAATAAAATATTCTCTACAGAGAACAAATTTATTTTAGCTTTAATGCAGTTATTACTAAATTAATGAGGTGCAAAAAGTAAAAAAATAAATAAAAAAAAAGTGTTCAAGTTTTGGAATAAGACTAAAAGGAAACATATCTAACGTGCCTCGAGCAAACTTTCCACATACTGGACTGTGTTTAAGAAAAGGTCCATGCCATTTGACTTTGAGGGGTGCAGAGGGTCAATGTATTCTCTGAGTTGCTCCATTTGTTGAGGAGTTGGAGGACAATCCAGCTGTGGTAGATTTACACCAGAATCTGAACTGTTAACATAGCCACTGTCCTCCCAGTCTATATGCGGAATGTTCATCACCTGAAAAAGAAAGAAAAAAACAGTTAGTTCTTGTACAGTAACTGTCATGGTTCCTTTGTCGAACAAAAAATTATCTGTTTGATATTACTTATATATTTCACTTCAGTGACAATTTGTTGAATTACCTCAGGATTAGCAATGGGACTCTGCATCTGCCCAACTTCCCACAGTTGGTTTGGTGTGAGGTTATGCTCAGTCCTCAAAGCATGGTTGTCCCATCCTTCTCTGAATACCTCAAGGCTTGCTTGCAGACGTGGCAAAAAGATGTAGTGGCAACAGAACAAGTGAATAAGGCTGCTGAGGTCCAACAGGCCTTCCTCCTCTAGAGTATGCAATATCTGATAGAAGACGCTGGTGACCCCCATCCAAAGATCCCGCCACAGCCTCTCTACACTATATTGAAAGATTAAAAACGATTAACACATTCATTGTAGCTTTCACATACAGTCCAAAACTAATGGACCGTTATGCTGCAATCTTTGTTGTTTGGGCTCTTGAATTGAAGTTCCTGCAGTGTCAGATGTGTTAAAATTGCTTGACCAATCAGTACTAAGTACTCAAGCTTTGTTGTCATGGTTGCAATCTAAACATATAAGCAGGAAAAGGCAGAAAAACACATGCTTTTGAATATCACCAATCAAAGTTTAGTCTTGTTTATAATGTCCACAAGGCAAAAAGCATGTCATACTCAGTATGTAAAGGTTCCACTACGTAAAAGTAAAAAAACAAATGCATCTGTGTGAAAGGGCCTTTAGTCAGATTAAATTAAAATTTTCCTTTAATTAGAATGATGTGATTACCAAGCAGAATATGTGAATGATGCTACAAAACTTTGAGAATCTCAGGGTTAAAGGCTTTATTTTAGAGGCAAATTATGAATGGTCTAGCTTACCGTTGGTTGTGCACACTTTTGCCTGCTATGAAGCTTCCGCTGTCTGGGCCACGCACAGTAAACATCAGGCGTACCACTCCAACATTCTCTCCCCCTTGATCAGCTCGCACTCTATGATAACATAATCCACCTGTTCAAGGAGTTAACAACTAACCAACAGTCACTTTAAAACACTTCACAAATACACTTGTCTTAGAAGGTCTTGCTGTACCAGCTCAAACTATATAAAAAAGCATTTATCTTACCTGAGTGGATACCCAAATTCTTCAACAGCCTGGCTGAAGAACTTGAGTGTGGTGTTTGAACGGTTGTTGTCTGCAGTTCTCAAGTACATGATCTACAAAGTTTTATATATTCAAATCAACAAGTCATGACAATATACACTGTACACAGACAAGTTTCTGTTTATTCTTGATTATATTATTATAATTAAAAATAGAAGCAGAAAGCCCAAACTATTCTTTAATATAAGGACTTGCTAGGCAGTTAACGTACAATACAATAACAAATTAGTAATCTCAAACAATAAACACTTTAGTTTGTTGCTTTTTTCCTAATTAAAAGTAAGTAAATTAAGTAAATTTAATCATGATTTAGAGATTGATTTATAGTGACTGACTTAAAACAGAATTGCTGATTAAATATAAACAAAATTGAGATGATGGCAAATGTTTTGCTCACCTTGCGCGAAAAGCCATCAATACCAGCAAAAATGACTATATTATACCTGTTGGGGAGGGGGGGGGGCAGATGGACGGACAATTAATGGTAGCCACACAGTAAACCGGAAACAAGAAAAACATACATAAAATACTATGTACTTGGAACACGTTAAATTATGCAATGTCTCATACACAATGACTATTTACCTGATGAGCTTATGGTTTGTGTCTATGTGTACTAGATATTTGGGGCAGGGCACGGAGTATGTTCGCCTGATGATGCATCCTAATTGTGTCATTCTCGACAAAATCCCTAGACTGTCCACACGATGCATTGATGCTTTGACACGATCCCATTGTACTCGGTGTCCCTGTGCTTCCAGAGTCCCCTTTACTCATCTATATCCAGCATGTGGCGTTGTTTCTTTGATCCGTGACACATGTTAATCTAGTTCAGCATCTGTGTAAGTACTGTACATTCCTCTGATGGAAAGGTTGTTTTCAGCCATTCTTCTGAACAGAGTAGCACGAGACACCCCCAACAGACTTGCAATTGTAGTCACAGGCAGCCCAATTTCAAGGAGATGAGCAAGGTGTTCAGTAGGTATTATTATCTGGGGCCGCCCAGTCTTGTTTCTTTTTTCAACTTGAACCACAGGACGCAGGTCTTGGTTGTCTCTATAACTCTGAATTGTGTTGTGTAGCTCTTAGCCTTTGTTTAACATCATGGGATATTTGAACGTTCTGTGACACAGCATCAAGAAAAACTATTTCTTGCCTACATACAAACTCCAGATAATCAACATCAAGTGTTGTTTGCTGTAAAGCATGTACCACCCGGTCATGTAACCTCACCAGGATGTGTTGTTTTAACAGCTCCTAGAAATGGAGCAACAAAGTCACAATTAATTTATACATAACAGAAATACAATTAACAGAAAGAGAGAAAACATTTGCTACTATTGCTAAAAAGCAGTTAGTTTGTCTGATGGATGGTTTTAGGCAAAATTACAGCAAATCTTACAAGGTCAAGGTATAAAATATGCTGATTTCAGAAACCAAAAATGGTGATCATACATCAAAAAACCATGGTGATCAATGAACTGATTTAACTGGAATATAACTTTTACTTGGTTACCAGCTTACAATATGCGTTGTAGTCTGTTTACTGACTTAGTCATATTGCTTGACCAACTCAGCCAAATTAATCATGATGGTTAATGATGGTTAAACCAATTAACCATCAAGCATACACCAGGCTGGTCAATTAGTCAATCCAGTTTTATTCAATCAGCTCAACTAAACCAGCTTAACCAGTTTTAGCTGACCATGCTGTATTTTCAGCAGACAGTGTCACTATTTGTTCTCAGTTGGCCAGATAATTTAAGGACAAATCAGAGGATAAAAAAACAGTACACCAGCTCTTTTCCATTTGGGCAGGTTTGACTTTAGTTTTAGTTTCTTAGATAAATTGAGAACCCCTATATTGTGGAACTCTCCACTGATCTACAATCAGAAATATATTCTGTTTAACTAGTTAACCTAACTAAGTCACTTGGGTTAATTAACAGAAACGATTCTACTATGTTGCTAGACCAAACACACAGCAGTCTAAAATGTAACGCTAGTTAACTAGCTAGCTGCGAATTAGAAAAAAAACTAGCTATATGTATGGACTCGTTCTGTTAATTAGCCTATGGTCATAACTCAACAATCAATTTACATGATGAGTTTGTCAAATTTACATGAAAACCAATGTAGCGTTTTCTAACTTACCCATCCGTCTTGCTGGTCCATTGTGGCGACATTCAATCCAATTACTCGCTTCTACATGGTTCACCGTAAAGTGAACGTCGAAAAGTCCTTCAGAAAAGAAATTCCGCTCCGCGCTCTCCATACCATACACGCTTCAGCTCATAAAAAGAACGAGTTATGTTGAGGTTTTAAAAAAAAGTTTCACCGCTCAAAATACAGTACTTTTTTTGTTCGCAGCGTTTAATGGAAGGACTAGTGCCTGGTAAGGCGTATGTACATATTCGGCAGGCGTAATAACACTTTGGCTCGCGAGAGGTGCCACGGTTGAGACGTCATCAGAATGGACCAATCGGATCGCTTGTATGTCAGCTGAGCTGAGAAGCCTCTCGCTGCAGCCTGCAGGAAGGCGGAGTTGGACATCCAACCCCGCCCACATCCAACTCCACCCTCTTCTCAAGTCCGAAGCCACGCCCATGTTACGTTCGAAACTCGGACTGTTTTTGCTTCCAGTAAACAAACCTTCCAGAACTTCCAGATTTTAATTAGTTTAACAGATGCCAAGAAAAACACTCACATGTTATTGACCAAAATGTATGTTTTTCTTTATTATCCCACATGAATAATTTAAGTCTTAGAACAATCTTTTTAGATGTTTCTTGAATACTTTAATTGACAGTTCTGAATATGTACAGGACATACAAATGATTTAAATTACATTACTCTCTTACCCAAAGGTGCAGCAATAAAATAAATATTAATGTAGCAACAGTGGTTGTAAAGTTCCTTTACAACTTTACTAAAACAAGGCACAGGGAAAGGCACATGATAAGACACTGAGCCATCGTCAGTGTTCCTGGGGTGCGTGGTGGCAACATCATAATGTGCTTAGCCATTAGTCAGAATAGTGTTCATCGTGCCACTCTTGGTCTCTACAACACTGTGTAACAGAGTTAAAATGAAAGTAGGATAAACACCTGTGTGAATTCTGTCAAAATGAATATATGTATAGTTAGTTAATAAGGTATTGTTCCCATTTTATTTGCATATGTATATAAGAACTACAATACCCTGTGTCCATAATAACTTAGAGGTTCCGGTTCTATTGTCTATTCTATCTAGTCTTCGCGCGCTCCCTGCTTCAGTTGAACGGATGTTCTGCTGTAGGTAGGTCAAGCAGAGAGCGCTCCGGTGTTAAAGATTTATTTTTAATATATATGTATATATATACACACAATACATATACTTGATCTATCAATGAGTTGTAATACTCTTCAGGGTCGCAATTATTTCCCTGTTTGATATTCATTCACCACATTTGATGCGCTATTTTACAACGCCATGAGACGTTATTAGCGTAAAAACCCGCGCTATATATGCTAAGCAGCGGTGTGAGTTTTACAGCAAGCTAATTTCTTATGAATGTCGAATCGCACAATCACTGAAATGTCTTGTGAATGTAGGAATGATATGGTTAATTTTTTTGATGTAATAATCACTATACGATCACAGTTTTCTGTTATTCTGGTTTTATTTTCTTGTCAACTTTATTAATTTTTTGTATGAATGTCTGTATGAGCTTTGATGATAATTATCATACAGATTAACTCAGTTGAACGGATGTTCTGCTGTAGATGTTCTGCTGGCAATAAAGTCGGAGAAAGAAGCTGACCAGAGCCTGTCGTCTGAGTTTAAGCTGCACAAGACACACATCGTTACACTGGTGCCGTGACTCGTGACCAGTTCGCCAAGATCAGCTCATCGCCGATCGCCGAGGGAGCTGCTGAAGAAGTGTGCAGTGGTTAGAACTCATTGCCGGTGGAGAGGCTTACGTGATTATTTTCTACTTTATGTGTATTGTTCTGTTCTGTATCGTTTACTGCCAGTAATTGATTAATCAATTGTTTTTTTGCTCATTCATTACAAGTAATATTATGGCTCAGAAAATTAACGACAGTGAATTTGATGAGGGCGTTAATGTCTCTGTAAACGGAAATCGAGGTGTTAAGTTAAGTGAGCATATGGGTCATGAGTTTCAGTCAACGTTGGGCCTTGGTAGGGGCAGAGGGCGTGAATTTAGCCCGGGGTGGTCTCCTATGGGGCAGTACCTGAGAGATAATCCACAGACTTCCACTCCAGTAAGTGACAGTGTTAGTCTGCAGAATTTAGCTGACTTGGTAGGTCAGTTGGGAATGCAGATAGGAGACTCAATTGCAGCTAGGTTAATGGCAACTGGACTTTTGGACAAAGACGCTGAACCTGACCTATCTAAGACTAGTACACAGCCCAGCTCTGTTGAACGGGATGCATCTCGAGTGACTGTGCATGTCAAAACCGGATACGAACCTGTCGTATTTAGAGGAGACGGTAGCGACAAATATTCAGTCAAGGAATGGGTTGACATGACGAAAACGTGTCTGAAAAAGCAAAACTGTGAGTTGAGCGCACAAGCTGAAGAAATTCTGAGTAGGCTGATGGGTAAAGCTAAGGATGTAGTAAAAATCGCTTTGCGGAGCGACGAGTCGATAGATGTGGCGCAAGATCCTGAAGTCATATATGACATCCTTATAAGCTACTTTAGTGAGCCTTCATCGTCTCTTCCCCTAGCAGACTTTTACACCACTGTGCCCAGACATCAGGAAAACCCTGTAGACTACTGGATCAGGCTCAATAAGGCTGCTGATACAGCTGATGAGGGGTTATGACGTCAAGGACGGAAAATGGAAAACATCAGAGATGAGGTGGCTCGCATGTTCGTGAAACATTGCCCAGATCCGGGCCTGTCATGCATTTTTAGATGTAAGCCAGTCGGGGAATGGACGTCAAGGGACATTCAAGTGCGAATAAATGAGTTTCAGAGGGAATCGAGGGCTTCAGCGAAGTCTAGCGTACACGCAAGCTTTAGGAGTCACCCTACCACAGTCATGGCGGAGGAATCATGTCAGGTGCCAGGTGCCATGGCTCTGCCCGTAGCTGGGAGTCAGTCTATTTGCTCTACTAGTCCCTCTCAAGTTCCATACTCGCCACAGTCTGCTGCTGCTTACCCTACATCAGCTCAATGTAAACCTCTAGTTCAACACGCTCAATCAGCACCTGTGGCACATAACAACCACAAGGCCGACGACAGTGTTTTGAGCCGTATGATGGGTATGTTAGAAGAGGTACTGTTGAAGGTGGAACAGCGCGGTACAGCCTCACCTGTGCGTCAGCGGATAGGACATCAAAAATTGGACACGACCCCATGTAAAGTTTGTAATGAGAGAAGTCATTCTACTCTGTCACATTGCAAGTCTGATCATCTGTGCTTTAACTGTCTAGCTCCTGGCCACTCCAGACAGCGATGCCCGAACAGGTCTTCCTTGCGACTGAAGCCTGATCAGGGAAACTAGATGACCTGTATTTAGCGGGAGGCAGTACAGGTCTGGACGTATACTCCCACACAGATGTGATTGAGGCCATTGATTCAGTATGTGCAGATGACAACACGCATGTGAGTGGAAGTGAGGCTATTGTATATCAGAACACCACTATAGTGGGCCAAAACGACAGTTTGTTTTACACACCTGTGAGAGTCAGTGGAACGGTGACACTGGGTGCCATGTTAGATAGCGGTTCAATGGCATGTACAATGAATGAAGCTGCCGAACGCTCTCTCCTTGTTGCTGGTGCCATAAGTGAGACTGACAGACTCTCTTCAGATGTCACGTTAGTAGGAGTCGGGGGTCGGCGCGTCCGTCCAAAGTCAACCTTCAACATTGAGATGGAAGTGTATGGCTGCAAAATTATTGTACCTACCTTGGTGGTAGAGGGACAGCATGACGAACTGATCCTAGGAACCAATGTTATTAAACACATTCTGCGGGAGTCAAAGAAATGTGGTGATTACTGGAGAGCTGTTTCCAAGCCATGCTGCTCGGACCCTGAAACAGAACAGTTTCTGTCCATGTTAGCTGGGTTAGACCGCTGGAGGGGAAATGAAATCCCAGATAAGATAGGCACAGTAAAGTGTAACTCTGCCACATTGCTGGAGCCTGGGCGTGAATACCTTGTGTGGGGTAAACTGCCGAAGTCCAATGTGATGTCGCCGGGCAGTGCAGTTATGACTGAGCCTACATCGTCTCGTTCGGCACCAAGGGGTATTATGGTCGCTAGAGTTGTGACACCACTGTGGGGAGATAGATGGGTTCCGCTGAAAATCATGAACATTTCTGATGAAGCTGTCCAGCTGAGACGTAATGCAAAACTGGCAGACATCTATCCCTGTATGGCCCTAGAGGATTTTGAGTCAACTAGCTGTCTTCAGAGTACCCACTCACGTATTTCACCTGTTGACCCTGAGACACGTGACAGTTCAGCCAGGGAGAAGATTGCATCTGTTGGCCTTGATGACTTGGATTTGAGTCTCTGTGACGTGTCAGAAAAATGCAGAAATGAAATGGCTGATTTGGTCCTTCGTTATGAAGACATATTCTCACGTCATCACCTGGACTGTGGAAAGGCGGAGGGGTTTGTCCACAGGATCCATCTTACTGACCAGAGGCCATTCAGACTGCCATTCCGGCGGGTTCCACCAAGTCAGTACCAGAAGCTGAGACAAGTTTTGAATGAGATGGAGCAGAAGGAGATCATTCAGAAGTCGACCAGTGAGTATGCGTCTCCTATTGTGCTCGTTTGGAAAAAAACTGGAGAGCTCCGCCTATGCACAGACTTTCGTTGGCTGAACAAGAGGACTGTTAAAGACGCACACCCGCTTCCCCACCAAGCAGATTGTCTGGCTGCGCTCGGTGGTAATTCCTTGTTCAGTACAATGGATTTAACCTCCGGCTTTTACAATATGCCGTTGCATGAGGACGACAGAAAATACTCTGCATTCACCACACCCATGGGCCTGTATGAGTATTGTCGTCTGCCACAAGGCCTCTGCAACAGTCCGGGGAGTTTCATGCGTATGATGACTGCTATCTTTGGAGACCAGAACTTCCTCAGCCTGCTGTGTTACCTCGATGATGTGCTGGTGTTCGCACCTGATGAGGAGACAGCTTTGGGACGCTTAGAAACAGTGTTCAGTAGATTGCGTGAGCATAATCTAAAGTTGGCCCCCAGGAAATGTCACTTTTTGAGAAGCTCAGTGAAGTTCCTGGGGCACATCATTGATGAACGAGGCGTATCTACGGACCCAAGTAAGGTGGAAAGTGTGTCTAGCATGTCCAAAGCAGACTTGATGGAAGCTGATGGTGTTACTCCTTGCCAAAAACGCATTAGGTCCTTCTTAGGCATGCTGAATTATTATCAGCATTTCATCCCCGATTACTCTGCCCTTGCTCGACCTCTCTTCTCACTCTTAGCAGGTCATGGGGGGAAATCAAAGCATCGCAAAATAGGCAGGAGTTCCCCAGTTAATCGCAAGCTGAGCCCTTCTGATTGGACTGACGAGCATGACTCTGCTGTCGAACGCCTTAAAACATCTCTTGTGAATTCAGCTGTGTTAGCTCATCCAGATTTCAGCAGACCTTTTCAGCTGTCTACTGATGCTTCATTGGATGGTCTTGGAGCAGTTTTATCACAAGTCCAAGAGGGCGAGACAAGAGCTAGGCCAATAGCGTTTGCAAGCAAGTCCCTAACACGATCTCAGAGGAATTATCCAGCTCATAGATTAGAGTTTTTAGCGCTTAAGTGGTCTATTTGCGATAAATTCAGTCATTGGTTGAAGGGTCATGACTTCACTGTATGGACTGATAACAATCCGCTTACGCATATAATGACCAAGCCTAAGTTGGATTGTTGCGAGCAGCGCTGGGTGTCCAAACTGGCGTGTTACTCCTTTGACATCAAGTATGTGCCAGGCCCGCGTAATGTGGTAGCTGATGCCCTTAGCCGCCAGCCGTTCGTTAGACCAAGTGTTGGCCTCAGGCTGCTCAACGAACCCTATGGCAAACTCCTCAGTGAAACCAAAAACATGTGTGGTAATGCGGTTGAAGAAGTGTTCAGATTGTCAACTGATACGACCACAGATACACAGTCCACACGTATGTGTTCTGAACAATACCATGTTCCGACCCTACACACCCACACGCAAACGGTGCATGTTTTGTCACAGACAGTTACTGCGGGTGAAGTTTCAGCAGTTCTGGAATCTCACACTGAATGGGAGTTAGGTGCTAGAACTCGTGCGTTAGAGATGGCGTGTCATCTGCCACAACACATCCCTGATATGGTGTATGACCTACCCGGTTACACAGACGGTGACCTACGTGATGCTCAACAGCAGGATAGAATTCTTTCACGGGTGCTATTTTATGTTGATAGGGGTCGTAGGCCCTCCAGGCGGGAGAGGTATAAGGAGCCGGCTGATGTGTTGAGATTTCTAAAGCATTGGGAGAAGCTAGTGTTGCGCAATGGCATCTTATTCAGGGATTCTCATGACAAAGTTTTGAAGGCCAAACGTCATCGATATGTTGTGCCTGAGTCCCTCAGAGCTGTCGTGTTGAAGGGAGTTCATGAGAACGCCGGTCATCAGGGCCAGACCAGGACTCTCAGCATTGTTAGGCAGAGATTTTTTTGGTTGCACTTGGATAGAGACGTTAGGGATCATGTGCGTCATTGCCATCGTTGTGTTGTAAGCAAGGTGCTGGAGCCTGATGGCAGGGCTCCATTGGAGAGTATCACCACCTCAAGACCACTTGAGCTTGTGTGTATTGACTTTTGGTCAGCTGAGGACTCGCGCAATAAATCTGTGGATGTTTTAGTTGTAACTGATCATTTCACCAGACTAGCGCAGGCTTTCGCTTGCAAGAATCAGTCAGCTAAACAAGTGGCTAGGACCCTCTGGGACAAATATTTCTGTGTTTATGGGTTCCCCGAGAGGATCCATAGTGATCAGGGCCCTAATTTTGAGAGTGATCTGTTTGCTGAGCTCCTTAGGTTATCGGGCATTAGGAAATCGCACACAACCCCTTACCACCCTATGGGGAATGGTTCAGTTGAACGCTTCAATAGGACATTAGGCAATATGATAAGAGCTCTGCCTTCAGAGGAGAAGATCAGCTGGCCCAAACGATTACAGACACTGACGTTCATGTACAATTGCACAATTCATGAAACTACTGGCTATGCTCCTTTTTACTTGATGTATGGCAGAATTCCCCGTCTTCCAGTGGATGTCCTGTTCCGGAATGTCTTAACTGACCATGATACATCAGACTATGACAAGTATGTGGCAGACCTCACTGAGGAACTCAAGAAAGCGATGTCACTTGCTCAGGAGCATGTGAGTAAAGAGCAGAACAGACAGGCTAGGCTGTATGACAAGAGAGTCAAAGGTGCTACACTTGAAGTTGGTGACCAAGTTCTCGTAGCCAATAAGAGAGAGAGAGGAAAACGTAAAGTTGCTGACAGATGGGAGTCGGTGGTCTACACAGTTATTGATAAAAATGCTGGAACACACACATACAAGATTCGTGACACTGTTACTGGCCTCGAGAGAATTGTCCATCGGAATCTCATGATGTTGGTGAACTTCCTGCCTATCGGAGATGGACCAGAAGTGCCTTGTCCAGCACCATCCTTGTCTACTGAGCTTTCACTTGCTAGCGACGATAGTGATGCAGCGACTGATGGATCGTCATTCAGTGGAGAGGAAGCTCATTCGCCTCAGTCTGACAGATACGTTGAGATCGATGGCTGTACTGATGCACCTCTTGTAACCCCTGATGTAACATTGCAGGTGAGGGATGTGCCTGATAGTCATGGAATGGAAGTTGTGAGCGTGTTACCGGTCCCTGCACAGACAGACACCACGGCAAGGACCAGAGAGTGGATTACGCAGATTCCTAGTGAGGGTCAGGTTTCAACATCTTGTGACGGTAACTGCACTGACCAACAACCTCATGCGTCCGATGACATGACTACTGACGGACCAACAAGCAGCACTGTCTCTGAAGACCTTTCCTCCGGGCGAGGCGGTAAAATTGCTTCTGGCTGTGACAGCTCACTTAATGCCGATTGCTCTAGTGTTCATACAGGTCAGTCTGAATATTACAGTGACTCAGGTAACGCTGACAACGTTGTTCAGGGTTGGGATCTTGATACCCGACGCAGGACCAGAGTAGGACGTGTTGTTAGGCCCGTCAGTAGGTTACTGTACACTATGTCAAACCAGAAAATTGCTAGGGACTTCCAAAAGAATATTCGTTCTGCCTGCACTTCTGTTGTTCAAGCTCTTAAGAGTTGAATCAGTTGCTTTTTTTGTTTGTTTGTTTGTTTTGTTATGTTACATTGGTTTGGTTTCTTAAGCACTGTGGGTGTGTTTGTATGCATATGACATTACTGATTTAAGAAATTTTGTGATTTGAGTCTGTGTGGGGTGTACAAGGCACCCTACAGCCGGTAGATGGTTGGAGAGTCTGACGTCCCTCTCTTACCACTATATCCTAAATGGATACTGAGCAGTCGGTTTACTTGATTGTGTAACTCATATGATGGGAGTTATGTGATGCTGGTCTCACGTGCTTATTTTGTCAGAATTCATTGGGGGTGGGTGTAACAGAGTTAAAATGAAAGTAGGATAAACACCTGTGTGAATTCTGTCAAAATGAATATATGTATAGTTAGTTAATAAGGTATTGTTCCCATTTTATTTGCATATGTATATAAGAACTACAATACCCTGTGTCCATAATAACTTAGAGGTTCCGGTTCTATTGTCTATTCTATCTAGTCTTCGCGCGCTCCCTGCTTCAGTTGAACGGATGTTCTGCTGTAGGTAGGTCAAGCAGAGAGCGCTCCGGTGTTAAAGATTTATTTTTAATATATATGTATATATATACACACAATACATATACTTGATCTATCAATGAGTTGTAATACTCTTCAGGGTCGCAATTATTTCCCTGTTTGATATTCATTCACCACATTTGATGCGCTATTTTACAACGCCATGAGACGTTATTAGCGTAAAAACCCACGCTATATATGCTAAGCAGCGGTGTGAGTTTTACAGCAAGCTAATTTCTTATGAATGTCGAATCGCACAATCACTGAAATGTCTTGTGAATGTAGGAATGATATGGTTAATTTTTTTGATGTAATAATCACTATACGATCACAGTTTTCTGTTATTCTGGTTTTATTTTCTTGTCAACTTTATTAATTTTTTGTATGAATGTCTGTATGAGCTTTGATGATAATTATCATACAGATTAACTCAGTTGAACGGATGTTCTGCTGTAGATGTTCTGCTGGCAATAAAGTCGGAGAAAGAAGCTGACCAGAGCCTGTCGTCTGAGTTTAAGCTGCACAAGACACACATTGTTACACTGCCATATCACTAGAGTTTCTCAGGTGTGTCACCATTTGCGAAAGTGGGCTGGGCTGCTTGAGTACACTAAACACCAACATTACTATTACACCCAGGGCTTAATTTGTAAATCAAACGATGCGGCATGAGACAAGGGGTCACTGAGGCCAACAATGTCACCGGATCGCACACAAAGCCCAACGCTTAGGCGCACAAATGTCAAAATAACAAGCCAATTCGTATATATATAAATTACTTTTAAATTATTGTTTAGTGTTTTAGTTTAGTGTATTAATTAGTGTTTTATAAGTGTTTTAAGTGCAGAAGTGCATTTTAAGTGCATTTTCAAGTACTTTAGCCTAAATTCCAGCACTTTTCAAATCTGAAACACAAAGCAACATTAAAATTTGTCAGGTAAATGTTCCTTCCCCTGTTTTTGAGGGGTGTTTCTTTATACTACCACACAGCGCGCTACGGTCACTCACGAAAGTATAACTAGCTTTATGGGAGACACGGAAAGGCATAGCTAAAAAGGAGAGCTCTTATGTGATTTAGGAATGTGGATTTTGTGTTTAAAAATGTCTTTTATAGAATTATTTGTTCAATTAATTGGTTCAACGCAGACAGATTTCTTCATAACGTATAATTGGTGGGCTTGAAAGTCGAGGCGGATCGAGGCAGACAGTTCCTGAAACGCACCCTTCAAAATGAAAGAGTTCCCGGATCCTGTTCCGGCAGGATCCAGCTCAAATTAAGCCCTGATTACACCCCTTCTCCATTACCAACATTACCAGTAAACATTACCATTTTAATTGTGTACTTATAGTAGCAGGGTTGCCAACTCTCATGCACTGAGCGTGAGACACACGCATTTGACCGTCTTTACACGCTCTCACGCCACACATCCGATTTCTCACCCCGAAAAAATCTATTTACCTCTGATCTACATCTATGATTCAATGAGTTACTAGTTCGCTCTGGCGCCAACCACCCGCGAGCGATAGATCGCGATATAATACTTAATTTGTGTCCATTTTACATCCCCCCGTCAACATTTTACTTTCGCCATCCAATAAATTAAAATAATGAATAACATACGTGGAACAATACACAAAGTAAACGAGGTATGTGTAATTTAAGCGCAACGACGTGTCTCTTGAACACTTGTGAGTTATTATGCGTATTTTCAAGTGCCACACAGTTATTCTCGAATGAAGAAGTAGTGGGTTGGCGCACGAGAGCGCATTAGAGGGTGGAGTTGGATGTGGGCGGGGTTGGATGTCCAACTCCGCCTTCCTGCAGGCTGCAGCGAGACATACTTGGCTGAGCTAGTAAACACGAGCAGACGTCGTAGTATCAGCGCGTTCATCCAGCGTTACCGAAGAAGAGGAAATCTCGTCCGAAAGTGTTAAAAAAAAGAAATCTTCGAAACGTAAGGTTTGTTACATGCATATATCTTCTGTTAAGCATGAGGAAATACAGAATTTCACCAGCACAAGGTGGAATACTTATCGAGATAGTCTTTGGCAGTGGCTAGAGTTGAGGGGCGAGTGCAGAGACTAGCAGAAAGTTTCAAACAGTCTTGAACTGGATTTGAAGAAATTCCCGATGATGCGGCTTTACATCCCACACGGTACCGGATGATTATTGACCAACGAGAGATCGGAAGAACTAAACGGCGTCTCGTGCGAGAAACAGAAAGGGGAGATGACCAACAGGCTATCCCAGCTTCAACTACTGGGACTACTCCGACCAGGAAACCGGTCCAGATCAAGCCTGTCCATCTCGAGCTTTGGCCCCGTTCTTCCTGCCATCTGCATCATTTGCAAGAAAGACTGCAAATTTGTCGTCGCGGGTGGCAGACGCCAAAAAGAAGCTTTGACAAAAACACAGACTTTAACTGCAGGTAAGACTGGGTATCACCCTCACCCCCACCACACAGTAGGTAGTCTATGCAAATGCATCCCATCGCCCAACACACACACACACACACACACACACACACACACACACACAGATGTTGGGAGAAGTTGAATGACTATGTAGCCTACACTGCTACACAATCCTTGTATTTGTCTAATTCTAATATCAATGTATGTCTGAATTGTGCTGTGTTGTGCATGTGTGTGGGTGTGAAATTACTTTCCAATACATAACATCCCCATGCCTATAATATGCCCCCCCTCCCAGTGTTTTAGATCTTTGATATAGAATGAAGCACACTTTGACTTTAATGGGGTACTGGGTATGTTTGTATAAATGTCATAGCATGCCTGATGTTAATATGCCACTGAATACCTGTTTAGAATTGTGGCCCCTCAGCCTGATCCCCTGTCTGGTCAACACACTGCTTTACAGCAGCAAGCCCCTCCCCCGGTCCATTCCCCCACCCCCCACTGCCCCTCTCTCACACTTGTACACTTGGGACTGTCCCTGTGTGTTGCAGAGGGAGTGCCTGTGAGACAAACAGATGCTCCTGTTTCTCTGCAGGACTCTGTTGTACAGACTTGTGCAGGTGTTCCAGCTGTGTGAACACAAAGGAAACAGGATAAAGATGATGATAGCTGCCCTGACACTGACAGTGAGGAATAGCATGTGTATATGTGTGTGTGAGAGAGAGAGAGAGAGAGAGATATTTTACTTCTATTCTATTTGTGTCATTGTCATTCCTTTTATTATGGTTATGTATATACGTATATAAGTTTATGCCAGTTGATGTGTATGCCCTCATTGTTTTGATAGTTTTTTTTATGTGTTGTTAGTAAATAAATGAATACCTGAAAGGTCCTTATTGATAATTATTGATAATTACAATTATTTCCATTTATTTATAAAAATGACAACATGAAAAGTAACCTTATCATCCACTTGCACAATAGCTGTTCTATAAATAAAGCACTGCTTGGAATTCATTTAGCCCCTGTTACAAACACATGAATGGCTATCAATAATTATTAGAATTGTTTCCATTAATTGATCAGCTGACAACATGAAAGGTCACTTGCATTATTGTGATTTGTGCTGTAAATAACGCACTATTTAGTATTAATTTGGCCTAATTCAGAAATACATGAATGAGCATTATGATAATGCTCATTCATGTATTTCTGAGGGCCAATTAAATATTAAATAGTGCATTATTGTATATAAAGTGGGCATAAAATAATATTAATCAATGATATTGTTGATTATTTTATGCCCACTATAAAATTCTATTTTGGGAGATTCCTTTCTGTAGGTTATATTTGACAGCACTAGGCAGGTTGTCATTTTTTCCAGTTTGTTGTCGTAAATCCGTTGCGTGATTGGTTTAGCGCGGTCACGCGGTGTCTTGTGACGTCAAAATCGTCATTCAGCGTGAGGAAAATAGTTCTTCAGAAAACGTCTCGGTTCAAACAAAGTACAGGATTCTGTGACGAGAAACTTTTTTGGTAAGTGCAATATAACATACAGTTGTGATCAAATGTATTCAACCCCCACTGAAATAAAGTGTTTTGGCCAGTTTGACATTGATTTTGATCATTTCAGTCATCTTATTTACAATTATATCAAAGAGGCACTTATAAATTAGAAAACATAACATAATATTTATGATGGAATAACCACAAATGTCTTTACTGTGCTCACATCATTATCAGTTTTATTCAACCCCCTAGTGACATTATTTTTTAGTACTTAGTACAACATCCTTTTCCAGTTATGACAGCTTTCAAGCGTGAAGCATAGCTTGACACAAGTGTCTTGCAGCGACCTATGGGTATCTTAGCCCATTCTTCATGGGCAAAAGCCTCCAGTTCAGTCACATTCTTAGGCTTGCGCACTGCAACTGCCTTCTTTAGGTCCCACCAGAGGTTCTCAATTGGATTTAAGTGTGGTGATTGCGATGGCCACTCTAGAATGTTCCAGCCTTTCATGTTCAACCATGCTCTAGTGGACTTGGATGTGTGCTTCGGATCATTGTCCTGTTGGAAGGTCCAACGTCTCCCAAGCCGCAGGTTTGTGACTGACTCCATCACATTTTCCTCCAAGATCTCCTGGTACTGAAGGGAATTCATGGTACCCTGCACACGTTGAAGCTTTCCTGTACCATTAGAAGCAAAACAGCCCCAAAGCATAATTGACCCCCCGCCATGCTTCACAGTAGGCAAGGTGTTCTTTTGTTCATAAGCCTGGTTCTTCCTTCTCCAAACATAGCGCTGGTCCATTGTCCCAAACAGTTCTAATTTAGTTTCATCTGACCACAGTACACTGTTCCAAAACCTTTGTGGCTTGTCCACATGACTTTTGGCATACTGCAGTCGACTTTTCTTGTTCTTTGGAGTCAGCAAGGGGGTGCGTCTGGGCGTTCTGGCATGGAGGTCTTCGTTATGCAGTGCGCGCCTTATTGTCTGAGCTGAAACTTCAGTGCCCACATCTGACAGGTCTTTTTTCAGTTCCTTAGCAGTCACGCGGGGATTTTTCTCCACATTACGCTTCAGGTAGCGCACAGCAGTCGCGGTCAGGATCTTCTTTCTGCCACGACCAGGTAACGTTTCCACTGTGCCCTTTAACTTGAACTTGCGAATGATACTTCCGATAGTGTCTCTTGGAATATTTAACAACTTCGCAATCTTTTTATATCCATTGCCATTCTTGTGAAGAGCAATAACCTCTTCTCTTGTCTTCTGGGACCATTCTCTTGCCTTCACCATGCTTGGAAACACACCAGTAGATGTCTAGAAGGAGCTGAGTATCACAGTCCTTTTAAATCTGCCTAATTGGTGCTTATCATGCTTGATTGCTGCTCGTTGACATCCACAGATGTTTTCAATACCTGATGGAAAACACTGGAATGAACCTCTGTTCTTAGGAGTGGTAGTCGTAAAGGGGTTGAATAATTGTGTCAATGAAGAAATCACAAAAAGGCCATTTAATACTTTATGACAAAAAAAATTGATGCTATCTTAGTTGCATTTAGTTCTTTAACAAGTCCTTGTAAGATTTCATTATGAACACAATTACAAATGTGCACTGAATTCCATAAAACCCTTCGCAGCATTGGGGGTTGAATAAATTTGATCACAACTGTATCATTTTTATCAGCTAACGGGCATGTAGTACGGAGAGTGTGGAGTGGATCAGAACGAAAACAGGCTTCACATACGGCCTATTACACCATTCCGCCAAATCAAAAGCGCCCCCTTGTGGCGGCTTATTCACTTGTTGCCACCTTTGTGAATGGAGTGGTGCATTTGTGTGTGGATCGGGTGCAGAAATGCGCGAGGAACATGGACGTAATTTTGATTTCAAAAGTGAGGGGGACATGGATTCATCGCTATTTAAATATTTGGTTTTAACCGTAAAAACTGGGGGGGACCAAAGCCGGCTTTTAAAAAAGTGGGGGGGACATGTCCCCCCCCGTCCCCCCCCAAAATTACGTCCGTGGCGAGGAAAGTCTCAAAACCCAAAATACGCAAGAGGAAATGAACAAAAAAATAATGTGATCCACAAATGCAGATGCACCATTTTATAACTAAATTTAAATTTTGAGACTTAAGCTTTTAAAAAATATGCAAGTAAATATAAATGAAACATATTCAGTTTCACATACAAATTACGATGTATTTATAAAAGTTGAACAGTGTTTGTACAAATTTCAGGTTGTGAGACACAAAATGAAATGTATTTATTTGTGCACAGTGAAATGTATTTGTGATATATGTGTAATTTGTGGATTATCATTTACACATTTGTAGGGAGTTTTGAGACAAATTTCTTTCCATATTATCACTGCCACAGCCACTTTCGAGTACTCTGTGTATTTTAATGCACGTTTTTGCTTTGTTAGCCATGTGACTTTGGTAATACTGTTATAGTGTCATGTACATAACCTTTCTATTCAAGAATGAATTCAAACAACTTACCTGAGTGTCTCCAGTTTACAGTTGGGACCTTTCAGTCCAGCAGAGAGCTGTTCCACTCCTGAATCTTGCAGGTCATTGTTATTAAGGACCAACTCCTTCAAGGAGTTTTCTGTTTGTAGAGCTGATGTGAGATATTCACAAGACGTCACAGTGAGATCACACCCAGCTAATCTGCGGAATCAAACTGAATCAATTCATTTGAATCACTGTTTTGAAGTCCATATCAAATGGGGAAAGCCACATGACTGTTCCAAAAATGAGTTGTTACATCACGCAGTTTCGATAAGTTTTGAATCTTTTCACGCATTTTAGTCCGCAATTAATTTCAAGCAGCTGGTCTGAGATCAGAATGTTTACTGATTACTTGTAATCAGTTGTGATTACAAGGTTTAAGCGTGACCCTAGATTTAGATATGCTTTAATTGTAAATACAGTATAGAAAAAAATGAACAATGTTCTTGTGCGTACAGCGTGAGAAAGAGCAATCGCGTTGCTGAGATGAGCTGCGGTGGAGGCTGTGCTGCTTCAACTTATCGTACACAACACCCCACAACACCCCACAACACTCCACTGTGCTGCCACTTCTCTTCTGCGCACCGTGCAAAATTAAATAAAAAGTTGGTCATAACTCTGATCCGTCGTTAACACTAGAGCTCCTAGAGAAGCGAAAAATTTCACAGGGCTTGGTAGGGTCCATGTAGCCCACTCCCCTGCTGTGAAGGGATTAACGCCCATTGTCTTGGTAATGCGGTGGAAGCGGCTCACCCCCAGCTCATACGCCTGCCAAAGCACAAGCTGGCTCACCCCCAAGCTCATATGACCAAAACACCAAACGTGATACTTCACAAAAAAGTTGAAGTTACAAGCAGACTGTATGTTACCGATACTACAACAAACGGCAGAAAATTTGTAGACTCGTGTTTCAAAAGTTACAATTCAATCGCACGTAGAGACGACAGTTTCTCTAATGAGTCCCGTCAAACAATAAAAATAAATAAAAATGTTTGAATCTTGCTCTTTGTATATTTCATATACTATACTATATAATATTTGTTGTAATCAAACACTTTCTGTTTCCGCGTTTGAATTCGCGTTTGAAAAGCTAAGAAATTATATGGCGCAATTAGCTTGATGCTAATGTTATATAGGAAATCCCATATCATTGCTAGCGAAAATTAGCATGGTCGCGTTGCATCACTGCATCACTGATAAATGTTGTGATCTAAACAGCAGGCTGGAAAAGGAGAGGAAAAGACAGGAAAACAAATTCATGTGCTCTCTATCTATCTATCTATCTATCTATCTATCTATCTATCTATCTATCTATCTATCTATCTATCTATCTATCTATATATATTTGTTTTAGAAGCATTTGATAGAAGCATTTGTGTTTCTGCTTGTTTGTGATCTAAACAGCAGGCTTGAATCTTGCTCTTTGTACATTTCTTATACTATCTATCTATCTATATTTGTGTTAGAAGCATTTGATAGAAGCATTTGTGTTTCTGCTTGTTTATGATCTAAACAGCAGGCTTGAATCTTGCTCTTTGTACATTTCTTATACTATCTATCTATCTATCTATCTATCTATCTATCTATCTATCTATCTATCTATCTATCTATCTATATTTGTGTTAGAAGCATTTGATAGAAGCATTTGTGTTTCTGCTTGTTTGTGATCTAAACAGCAGGCTTGAATCTTGCTCTTTGTACATTTCTTATACGACCTCTCTATCTATCTATCTATCTATCTATCTATCTATCTATCTATCTATCTATCTATCTATCTATCTATCTATCTATCTATCTATCTATATTTGTGTTAGAAGCATTTGATAGAAGCATTTGTGTTTCTGCTTGTTTGTGATCTGTGATCTCTGTGATCAGAGACTTTCTGGGTGAGGCTGCTGCCTCAGTCTTGCTCTGTGAATTAACATAATAAAGGGTGATGTTTGGCTTTGCTAATTGCTGGCAAGAAGGAGAAGAAGGAGGGGTGATGTCCTCAGAATCCTGAATTCTCAGGAGCTCTAGTGTTAACCAGATCCGTTGTTAAGCGGAGACTCACTGTATTATGTGCAAAACAAAAAGTTCTTCTCTGTCAATACAGAGTGCAAATAGTGAAAACAGAGCCTGACCAAGTATGTCACTGAATTTGCTGCAACTACACTGCCATGTTCATTTTTAATATTACCATGTCCACACTGCTCCCGATATCCTTTGCTGTCTCAACTTGCCAAAACGTGCCTTTCTCTCCCTGCTACCTCTGTTCAAGTGAGATATGTTGATTTGAGGACTGATCTGTGGTGGTGCTGTAAATGTCTCTGTATCGTGCTCGTATTGGCTGCGGTGTACAGAATTATTTTCATAGAATGTTTGCATATGGTCCGTGTCTTATCAGTCACTCTCTTGCCATTTATCATTTCCGCCGTGTAAATGCTGCCAAACAAACTATTTGAAAGTGGCGGGGCATCTTCAATAGTAATACCTATATTTTCTGACATCATTCTGGCTGCTTGCTGGATCAGCAACTTTTTTTAGGCAACGAGAAATCTCGCTGATTGTGACACAAGATCCCTAGATTTAACCCATGCCTGCCTTTACGACCCAGAGTTTGGAATGCCCTCTAATAAATCTCGCTCCTCTCCTCTTCCAGTTGGTGCTGTGCCTCTCCAGTAGCTCTTACTTTTAGCTTATTTTTTGTTATTTTCTGCACTTTTTCTACCTTTTTGTTCTTCTTGCAAAGACATAGTGTGTTTCACAAATATATCCCACGGATATTTGTAACCTTACGATGCAACCAGGATCCAGTTTTCTCGCTTATTTGAGAGAAGAGCTACTGGCGCTGAGAACAATGGGACGAGCCAGAATACGACACCCCATACCGCAGAACTGAGTAGGATACCCAGGTGAAATGTGTCAGGAAAGCTGCAGATCCAGATGGCATCAGCTCAAGGCTCCTGAAGACCTGTGCCGATGAGCTGTGCGGTGTGACCCGGTACATTTTTTATCTCAGTTTTATCTCAGTCCCAGATATCTAAGTCCCACAACTGTGGAAAACATATTTGCCAAAGTACTCCACACCCCAAAGACCTCAACAGCTACAGGCCAGTAGCACTAACATCTCACCTGATGAAGACCCTGGAGAGACTGCTCCTTGTCCACCTCCGCCCACTGGTGAGTTCATCAATGGACCCACTTCAGTTTGCCTAACAACCTGGCATCGGGGTGGAGGATGCCATCATTGGTTGGTAGGCAAACTAATCTCTGATCTCTGACACAGATCTCTGTCCCACCTGGAGACCACTGGGAGCACTGTGAGAATCATTTTCTTTGATTTTTCCAGTGCATTCAATACCATCCAACCCATGCTCCTGAAGGACAAGCTGGAGCGCACTGGGCTGGACCACCACTTCACCACATGGATTCTGGACTACCTCACTAACCGACCGCAGTATGTGAGGACGAAAGGCTGTCAGTCTGACACTGTTGTCTGAAGCACAGGGGCTCCAGAAGGAACAGTTCTTGCTCCCTTCTTGTTCACGCTCTACACTGCCAATTTCAAGTACAGTTCTGCCAACCTGATCACTGATGGTGATGACGGGGAGTACAGAGGACTGATGCAGGACTGTCACATGGTGGCAGAAAAACTGCATGCAGATCAATGCAGGCAAAACTAAAGAACTGGTGGTGGATTTCCGCAGGACTAAACACTCTCATCCGGTGCCTGTAAACATCCAGGGCACAGACATAGAGATTGTGAGGTCCTACAAATACCTTGGTGTCCACCTTAACAACAAGCTGGACTGGACGGACAACACAGCTGCTCTCTACAGGAAGGGTCAGAACAGACTGTATCTTCTAAGGAGACTCAGATCCTTTGGTGTGCAGGGGTCACTTCTGAGGACCTGCTTTGATGCTGTGGTGGCATCAGCCATATTTTATGGAGTGGTCTGCTGGGGTAGCACCATCTCCACCACTGACAGGAAGAGACTGAACAGGATCATCAGGAAGTCCAGCTCTGTCCTGGGGTGTCCTCTTGACCCAGTGGAGGTGGTGGGAGACAGGAGAATGCGGGCTAAGTTTAAACACATGCTGAAGAACCTGTCCCACCCCATTCACCACTCTCTGACTGCACTAAGCTACTCCTGCCTGGCTGCTGCACCCATGGTGCATGAAGGAGAGATACCGCAGGTGCTTCCTTCAACACTTCAACACGCCGTCAGACTGTATAACACACGCTGCTCTCAAGTATGCCACCACAGCATCTCAATAGACTGTAGTTAATGTTTAACATTGCTACCACATGCAGAACAATCATTCATACATTCATTCATTCATTATCCGAACCGCTCAATCCCGCTAGTCGGGGTCACGGGGGGGGGGGGGGGGGGGGGCGCTGGAGACAATCCCAGCATCTCCGGGCGAAGGCAAGGTACACCATGGGCAGGTCGCCAGTCCACCGCATGGCCAACACACACGCACACACCCACACCTAAGGGCAATTTTCAGAGTGACCAATCAACCTAACACACATGTCTTTGGACTGTGGGAGGAAACCGGTGTACCCGGAGAAGACCGACTTTTTTCAATTTGGCGCTATGCAAGGAGAAGCAGTGGCAGCACAGTGGAGTGTTTTGTACGATATGCTGAGCTGAGGTATCTGACAGCACAGCTTCCACCGCAGCCCATCTTGGCAACGCGATCACTCTTTCTCACGCTGTACGCACGCATGCAGAACTTTGTTAGTTTTTTTTCTATACTGTATTTACGATCAAAGCGTATCTAAATCTATGGTCACGCTTAACAACGAAAACTGCTTACGATGGACTCAGTCTCTAACCCCATCGTTAAGCGGGGACTCACTGTATATTGTAAACCTTGTTCAAACAGATTTTTGTTTTTATCTTATATATTGTTGTTATACTTCCTTTCTCTGTCCCTTCCTCTCTGCTGCTGTAATATTGCAAATTTCCCCATTGTGGGATTAATAAAGGATTATCTTATCTTATCTTATCTCATCATTTATGTCAACAGCTGCTGGTCTTTTGTTGTTCGGGCTTGGAGTTGCTAGCAGTTAGAATGCGGCCATATAACCTGCCGAGGAATTTCAGTTACATGATCACCGTGATAGTTTACATTTTTCCAACCGCAGATGCAGCCATGGCCTGTGAGAAGATACATTCGGTCACAGCAAGTCTGCAGACACAGCATCCTGAGGCATTTATGATAACCTCTGGAGACTTTAACCATGCCACTTTGGACTCTACCCTAGTTGCCTTCTACCAGGTCATGGATTGCCCAAACAAGGAAAAACAGGACCATTGATTTACTGTATGCTAGTATCAGGGATGCATACATAGCCACTCCCCTCCCCCCATTAGGGAAGTCTGACCATAACCTGGTCTACCTACAGCCAGAGTACACACCCCTGGTTCAAAGGCAGCCTGTAACAACCACCACCATCAGGAGGTGGTCCCCTGGAATGGAAGATGCCCTCAGAGACTGCTTTGACACCACGGACTAGGATGTGCTGCTTAGCCCACATTGTGAGGACATAGAGGGGATGACACACTGTCTGATGGACTATCTCAACTTCTGTGTAGACATGATCTACCCCATGAAGACTGTACAATGTTACCCTGACATTAAGCCATGGGTAACGCAGGAAGTCAAAGCTGTCCTCAACAGGAAGAAGGTCGCAGCAGGGAGAGGGGAGTGATGAAAGCAGCACAGCAGGAGGTGAAATGCTGTGTGAAGGAAGCCAATGACAGCTACAGGAGAAAGGAGGAGCAAAAGCTTGAGGAGAACAACATGAGGGAGGTCTGGAAAGGTGTTAAGACCATCACTGGCCACAACACAAAGACCAGAGTCATAGGAGGGACTGTTGAGAAGGCCACAGAGATGAACAACTTCTTCAAACTCTTCAATCAATGTCTCCCTTGCCCTGTCCCTCACTGCAGCCATATCTCCCTCTTCGCTCAACACACCTTCCATCAGTTACTGCAGCAACCTCCACCTCCTCCATCCCCATCTTATCACAGATTCCTTCACACATCACTGCAGACAAGGTCAGGGATCAACTGAGGAAACTTCACTCTAGGAAAGCAGCAGGCCCTGACAAGGTGTGTCCACGTCTACTAAAGACCTGCGCTGCGGAACTGGGTGAACCACTTCAACGTATTTTCAACTTCAGCTTACAACTGGGGAGAGTGCCAATGCTCTGGAGGACCTCACGCTCAGAACCGGCCCAGTGAGCTGAATGACTTCCGACCAGTGGCACTCACGTCACACCTGATGAAGACTTTTGAGCGGCTCTTCCTCTGTCTCCTCAGCCCACAGGTGCAACATGCCCAGAACTGTCTACAGTTTGTGTACCAATGTTAGTGTTGAGTATGCCATTCTCTACCTACTACACCGAGCCCACTCACACCTGGATAATGAAAAAGGCCCTGTGAGGATCCTCATCTTGGATTTCTCGAATGCCTTCAACACCATCCAGCCCCATATGCTTCAGGACAAACCGAACAAGATGCGAGTGGACCCCTGTCCACCTTATCGCTCCCAGACTCCCTCTGCAGTACAGTTTTTTATATTTTAATTTCACAAGAAAAATATCTTGTTTAGTATTTTTTAAATAGCAACACTGGTCTCTATCAAATGGTGTTCCCACTTTAACATTTTCATTCAAGAATGAGTTGAGGAATAAATAGAATTTATATTACTGAACAACTCTGCTGTTCACAGTAAACTCACCTGAGTGTCTCCAGTTTACAGTGTGAACTCTTCAGTCCAGCAGAGAGCTGCTCCACTTCTGAATCCTGTAGGTTGTTGTTATTAAGGTCCAACTCCTTCAAGGAGTTTTCTGTTTGTAGAGCTGATCCGAGATCCTCACAAGACTTGACAGTGAGATTACAGCAAGCTAGTCTGCAAAAGAGAAAATACAGTACAGAGTGCAGTTCAGTCAGATAATGTGGAATCACACAGAAATACTTTAAATATCATAGGAAAATATTATATAATATGTTTGATATAGTGTTTACTATGAGCCATTCAAGCATGTCTTTTTCTTTTAGTAGAGTTACTTTTGCTCTCTGTATAACTTGTATCTTCCATTTACTTCAGTAGTGATCTATAGATCTATAGTGCTGCAGTGTGACAGGCCTCTATTGTACCATTATCACCTGAATGGACCCTCTAAGGGTGCTATAGGCTCTGTTATGGCTACTGTGTCATAGTTGTATAGAATGAATGATTGTTATTTATGCAAGTTCTCACAACTGTTCATGTTTTAAGAAGCCTCTGACATCAATTAAAAATCTTTTGTTTTCTCTGTTCACATATTAACATTTCCATTCAAGAATGAGTTCATGAATAAATTAGTGGTGGGACTTTAAGCGCGATAATTTCGATTAATTAATTACAGGAAAATTAACGCATTTTAAAGCATTTAACGCATGAGACTCTTTTGCACCCTGGAATGTTTCTCAGTGCACGAGTTCCAGGCATACAGATTATATGGACACACAATAAGATGAGCATGATGGAGATGACTGAAGAGGCTACACTGGTGGATGGGAAATTTAAATATAAGTGGTAGACTGGTGGAAAAATAAACAAGATGTTGAAGTTTATGATTATGTTCATTGATTCATTCATCATTCAAACTTAAATTAATATTTCTCATGTTAAATACTGAAATGCAATTAAAATGAGATTAATTTCGATTAATTAATTACAAAGCTTCCGATTAATTCGATAATTTTTTAAAATCGCGTCCCACCCCTAGAATAAATAGAATAAATGTATTACTGAACAACTCAGCTGTTCACAATAAACTCACCTGAGTGTCTCCAGTGTACAGTGTGAACTGTTCAGTCCAGCAGAGAGCTGCTTCATTCCTGCATCATGCAGGGTGGTGTAACTGGCATCCAGCTCTTTCAAGGGGGAGTTTTCTGTTTGTAGAGCTGATGTTAGAGATTTACAAAACTCTTCACTGAGGTCACAGCCAGTTAATCTGCAAAGGAGTAAATACATTAGCATTCTGTCTCTGATTGGTCTGCGAGAGAAATCAGGAATCAAAAATGAATAGATGTGCATCGTGCTCACAGTACAATTACGTGCTTTTATTTTGAAGACTTGTGCACATGATATTCATGTCTGCACTGATAACCAAGTTTCCTGCCCCCATGTTTCCTGCCCCCATGTTTCCTGGTTTTGTCTTGGTCCGTGATACTGTTTCGATGCCTGTTTCTGTCATGGTACTAATCCCTGTTCCTGTGTCTGGAGTTGCTGTCACTTTGCCTGTCCCAGATGCAGCCTGTGTGTCTTCCATAACAGCAGACACGGCCCATGTGCTGCAACCTGATCTGAAGCTGGAAGATGTTAAAAGAGGCCTTACATGGTCCCTCAGTCCCACAGTTCTCCCAACATGTCCAGTGGGGTAGACTTGATGGGCCATGAGAGGCAGGTGCAGGTCCCTGCATGTTCTACACCTGAAGTTTATGATGGTGACCTGGAGAGCTGCGATGGTTTTCTCATTCGGTGCGAACTATTTTACTGAACAGCCCCTCATGCAATACATGACCAATGTACTGCAGACCTGCCTAAAACATTGCTATCTCGACTTCGGATATCAGCCCCAAACAGTCTTCCACCATCTGAAGCGAGATAGAACCCTGCAGTAGAGCCCTGCAGTAGAACCCTGCTGTAGAACCCTGCAGTAGAACCCCGCAGTAGAACCCTGCTGTAGAACCCCGCAGTAGAACCCCGCTGTAGAGCCCCGCAGTAGAACCCTGCTGTAGAACCCCGCAGTAGAACCCCGCAGTAGAACCCCGCTGTAGAGCCCCGCAGTAGAACCCCGCTGTAGAACCATGCTGTAGAACCCTGCAGTAGAACCCTGCAGTAGAACACTGCTGTAGAACACTGCTTCACCTCCCACATGCCTCCTGCTCAGCAGTGGACTCTGCCTTGGTGATCCACACCTTGGCTGCTGCTGCTTGGTGGAGTGAAGAGGCACTGATGGTCTTGTGCATGGAGGGTCTGTGAGGGGATCTTCAGACAGAAGAGTATGTGGGTGACTTGACTGATGACAGGATTTTTTTTAGATCTCATAGAGGTAAAACTGGGGTTTCTTTATCACCACAGGACATTTTTTACATTTGCTGCCAGGAAAACACTGGCTGCTACCACCTTTCTGTCACAGTAGGCCGGGCCAACCCCACAGGGCAGCTGCCACATCACATTCCACTACAAAACCACTCCCCCTTTCCAATTCCCCTACTTACTCCATAATCACTGGCACCTGTCTCTCTCATCTGTCTCACCCCTTACTTCAGCCCACAGGTCCAGCACACCAATGCTGTGCATTCCTTGATCATAGAGGACTGAGTCTGCCTGTGTCATCTTCCTCTGTCTTCCTCCCAGCTGCTAAGTTATGGACTCTGTGCCTTAAGCGCCTGTTTCTACAGTCCAGCACTGTGTGTATGTGGCTCCACTTCACTTCACTTGAGTCTGATTGTTATTGTTGTGCTATGGACATTAAAGATTCCACGGCACCATAATCCACGTCTGCTGCTTCTGTCACCCTGTTACACTTTCTTTCAACTAGATTGTATTCTTTATATTTTATTGCTGTTTGATTTGGTGTTTTATGGTGTAATTGTGAGTTATATTTTTGTAAATGTTGAAACTGATGTTTTAGGCTGCTGTCTTGGCCAGACTTCCCTTGACAAAGAGATAATTGTGTCTCAATGGGACCAACCTGGTTCAATAAAGGCTAAATAATAATAAAAAATGATTGTCTCCTGAAGGACAAACAGGAAGCCTCCATAAGAAGTCTTCACCACACACGTCCACCCCACCAGCACTTGAAATATTGTCCGCTGATGAGGAGTGACACACACAGCTGCACCTCTACCTGTACAGCAGTAGTTCAGGCTAATGGTCAAAGACATGGGTTTAGTGTGGGAAGACAAGAGCTCAGTTTCATACATGCTACACCTGACACACCTGTCACATGCTACATGTTTATCTCTGAGGAATTCCAACACCTAAGTTACTCATTGAATGGTCTCCTGAAGCTTCTAGAATGATCAAGACTCTTCCTGCCTATTGCTGGAGAGGTAAACCACATGTAAGACATTTAACACTTTATATATACATGCATGGGTGTCATGGTGGTGTGGTGGTTAGCACTGTCGCCTCACAGCAAGGCAGTCTGGGCTTGATTCTTGGTCTTGGCTGCTCTGTGTGGAGTTTGCATGTTCTCCTGTGTCTGCATGGGTTTTCTCCAGGTACTCCGGTTTCTTCCCATAGTCCAAAGACATGCAAGGTAGGTTAATTGCCTTTTCCCGGAGATGCTGGGATTGGTTCCAGCCCCCTATGACCTCGACTAGCGGGATTAAGCGGTACACATAATGAATGGATGTATATGCACTATTATTTAGATTTTAGACAAGACAGCTGATCATTTTGGGTTTGTGATATGCACCAGGTGTCAGGGCTGGCCCCAGGGCAGGTCCTCCAGTCGCCACCAGGAGGAGCCCACGAGCCAGACCACAAGCTAATCAGCGGTGATGACATGCACGTTTTGTCCTGGGTTTATTAGGGAGACGGGCACAGTGCCTCACCGCTGAGTTGTCTGCCTTCTATGTCATCAACCTCCAGCCCTTTTCTCAGTTGTGTCTTCAGGGTATCTCGCCACCCTGCCTCTTGCTTGTTTCAGTTATTTTGTTTATTACTCTGTCTGTTTGAGTACTTACCTCCTGCGCCGCTCCCTGGCCTCTCAAGTTTTCCTCCCACTGTTATTCTTCCTGTCCATTTGGTTTTGGTTTTTGGGAAGGCTTTTTTGTTCCTCGCAGCGTTTGCCAGCCAGCCAGTTACTTCCCCTGGCGTCCTTGGTTTCTCTTTTTTGGTTTTTTGCTTGTTCTTTACGCGTTGAGTATTTCCGCAATTGTTTTCTGTTCTCCCCCATTATACGCGTTGAGTACTTCCATGATTATTTTCAGTTCTCCCCCGGCATCAGCACTGAAGATACAGCGCTGACATGGCTTTGTTTTCTCGTGCGTGTATGATTGTTCAGTGCACGGACAAGGTACTTGGGTCTGCCACCTTAAGAAATCCGTGGGGGATTCCGTCTCCTACATCTCCCGCTCTGATACCAGGTTTACTTGGCTAATGCATGTAATTCATTATGAATGAAATGCTGATTAATTAAATCCTTCATTTCTGAAAGGACCTTGTTCGTGTTGAAATTAGGCAGCATAATTCACCCAGACCTTTTACCCACTCTGTACATCATGTATTTTGGATTAATGACACTTATTAATCAAATATTAGCAGTGAATGTAATTTGTTGTCCCCCATCTTAGCTTTATAAAATCTTCTGGACATATAATGGATCACTCACATAGCTTTTCTACAGTTGGTGACAGCTGGGATGAGTCTCCTATAACCCTCCTCTGATGTGTTGTATTTATTCAGGTTCCACTCATTCCTCACATACGGTGAGTGGAGACGCAGGTAGGATACAGCTGAACACTGTGCAGGAGAAAGCTTCTTTTCTGAGAATGTAAATGGAATGAAACAGAAATGTCACCAGATGTCACTGGCCATCTAACATGCCTCCTGCGTTTCTGTGGTTATAAACACTGTATGTACCTACTGTCATGTCTGTGTATGCAATACTTGGGCAACACCACCAGAGGTCCCCAGAGTTCTAACACTAGTCATTTAGATTATTTCTTATTTAGAGTGTATCTCTCTCTCTCTCTCTGTCTCTCTCTCTCTCTCTCTCTCTCACACACACACACACACACACCAGTGTCTCCTGTGCTGTGTACCATATCTGTTATACATGTTACGCTCTTTTGACCCCTCACTGACTTTGTGTTTTTCCTGTTTGTGTTCTGTCTCTCAGGATGTGAACAGGACAGGTCTTTGAACTTATGGTGCTGCAGATCACCTGGACACCAGGGTCAAGGGATCAAACACGCACACATGCACACATACACACACACACACACACACACACACACACACACACCACATATACGGATTTGTGTTAACGGGCCGCCCAATGGAGGATGGGTTCCCTTTTGAGTCTTGGTCCTCCCGAGGTTTCTTCCTATTCCCCACCATCATAGGGAGTTTTACCGTGCCACTGTCGCCTTTGGCTTGCTCATTAGGGATCTGGACCCATACGTTTGTAAAGCTGCTTTGTGACAACATGTGTTTTAAAAAGCGGTATATAAATAAATTTGACTTTGACACACATATACATACACACACTGTCATTCTGACACATATATGTAAGAACAGGAACATATTATTTTACATCTT
>NC_135230.1:5354613-5357113 GCF_052324685.1 Brachyhypopomus gauderio | reverse complement strand
TGTGTGGGTGGGTAGGTGAGTGGGTGTGTGTGGGTGAGTGGGTGGGTGTGAGTTGGTGTGTGTGGGTGGGTGGGTGTGTGTGGGTGGGTGAGTGTGTATGTGTGGGTGGGTGGGTGGGTGTGTCTGTGTGGGTGGGTGTGTGTGTGTGGGTGGGTGTGTGTGTTGGGTGTGTGTGTGTGGGTGGGTAGGTGAGTGGGTGTATGTGGGTGAGTGTGTGTGGGTGAGTGTGTGTGGGTGAGTGGTTGGGTGTGAGTTGGTGTGTGTGGGTGTGTGTGTGTGTGGGTATGTGGGTGAGTGGGTGGGTGTGAGTTGGTGTGTGTGGGTGTGTGGGTGGGTAAGTGGGTGAGGGTGTATGTGTGGGTGGGTGTAAGTGGGTGTGTGTGTGGGTGGGTGAGTGGGTGTGGGTGTGTGGGTGGGTGTGTTGGGTGTGTGTGGGTGAGTGGGTGTGTGTGTGTGTGGGTGAGTGTATGTGTGTGTATGGGTGTGTGTGTGTGTCTGTGTGTGTATGGGTGTGTGTGTGTGTCTGTGTGTGTGTGTGTGGGTGGGTGAGTGGGTGTGGGTGGGTGTGTGTGTCTGTGGGTGGGTGTGTGTGTGTGTGTGTGTCGGTGGGTGAGTGGGTGGGTGTGTGGGTGGGTGAGTGTGTGTGTGGGTGGGTGAGTGTGGGTGTGTGTGTGGGTGAGTGGGTGTGTGTGTGTGTGTGTGTGTGTGTGTGTGTGTGTATGTGTGTGTGTGTGTATAGGTGAGTGTGTCTGTGTGTTTGGGAGAGGGTGTGTGTGGGTGGGTGTGTGTGTGGGTGTGTGTGTGTGGGTGGGTGTGTGTGTCTGTGGGTGGTTGTTTGTGTGGGTGACTGTGTGTGTTTCTGTGTGTGTGTCTGTGTGTGTGTGGGTGAGTGAGTGGGTGTGTGTGTGTCTGTGGGTGGGTATGTGTGTCTGTGGGTGGGTGAGTGGGTGTGTGTGGGTGGGTGAGTGGGTGTGTGGGTGGGTGAGTGAGGGTGTGTGTGGGTGGGTGAGTGGGTGTGGGTGGGTGAGTGGGTGTGTGTGTGGGTGGTGGGTGAGTGTGTGTGTGGGTGGGTGTGTGTGTGAGTGGGTGGGTGGGTGAGTGGGTGTGTGTGTGAGTGGGTGTGTGGGTGGGTGAGTGGGTGTGTGTGTGTATGTGTGTGTGGGTGGGTGGGTGTGAGTGGTTGTGTGGGTGGGTGAGTGGGTGTGTGTGTGGGTGGGTGAGTGTGAGTGGGTGTGTGTGTGGGTGGGTGGGTGAGTGGGTGTGTGTGTGTGGGTGGGTGTGAGTGGGTGTGTGTGGTGGGTGAGTGGGTGTGTGAGTGGGTGTGTGTGGGTGGGTGTGTGTGTGTGTTGGGGGTGTGTGTGTGTGGGTAGGTGAGTGGGTGTGTGTGGGTGATTGTGTGTGGGTGAGTGTGTGTGTGGGTGAGTGTAGGTGTGTGTGGGTGGGTGAGTGGGTGGGTGTGTGGGTGGGTGAGTGGGTGGGTGTGTGTGGGTGGGTGAGTGGGTGGGTGTGTGTGGGTGGGTGTGTGTGGGTGGGTGTGTGGGTGTCTGTGTGTGTGGGTGGGTGAGTGGGTGTGTGTGTCTGTGGGTGGGTGTGTGTGTCTGTGTGGGTGGGTGTGTGTTGGTGTGTGTCTGTGGGTGGGTGGATGTGTGTGTGTGTGTGTGGGTGTGTGTCTGTGGGTGGGTGGGTGTGTGTGTGTGGGTGGGTGTGTGGGTGGGTGAGTGGGTGTGGGTGGGTGAGTGGGTGTGTGTGTGGGTGGGTGGGTGAGTGGGTTTGTGTGTGAGTGGGTGGGTGGGTGGGTGTGTGTGGGTTGGTGGGTGTGGGTGGGTGTGTGTCTGGGTGGGTGTGTGTGTGTGTGTGTGGGTGGTTGAGTGGGTGGTTGAGTGGGTGGGTGTGTGGGTGGGTGAGTGGGCGTGTGTGGGTGGGTGAGTGGGTGTGTGTGGGTGGGTGAGTGTGTGTGTGGGTGAGTGTGTGTGTGTGTGTGGGTGGGTGGGTGTGTGTGTGAGTGGGTGTGTGAGTGTGTGTGTGTGTGTGGGTGGGTGAGTGGATGTGGGTGGGTGAGTGGGTGTGTGTGTGGGTGGGTGTGAGTGGGTGTGTGTGGTGGGTGAGTGGGTGTGTGGGTGGGTGTGTGTGGGTTAGTGGGTGTGGGTGGGTGGGTGTGTGTGTTGGGTGTGTGTGTGTGTGGGTAGGTGAGTGGGTGTGTGTGGGTGATTGTGTCTGGGTGAGTGTGTGTGTGTGTCTGTGTGTGTGTGGGTGAGTGTGTGTGTGTGTGTGTGTGTGTGTAGGTGTGTGTGGGTGGGTGAGTGGGTGGGTGTGTGGGTGGGTGAGTGTGTGGGTGTGTGTGGGTGGGTGAGTGGGTGGGTGTGTGTGGGTGTGTGTGGGTGGGTGTGTGTGGGTGGGTGTGTGGGTGTCTTTGTGTGTGGGTGGGTGAGTGGGTGTGTGTGTCTGTGGGTGGGTGTGTGTGTCTGTGTGGGTGGGTGTGTGTGGGTGTGTGTCTGTGGGT